>NW_006408618.1:7576756-7584915 GCF_000296735.1 Chrysochloris asiatica
TAGTTTCCCTTGTCTACTATTGTAAAACAGACACTTGAGTGGGATAGAAAGGAATGTTGGGAATTATGATTAGAGAAAACTTGTAAGCCTGTCTTCAGCCTATAACTGATTGGAATATCTAAAAGGGCTTCTACAACTTGCCCAGTGACATAGGCCTCATGCAAAGCCTTTACAGAGTATAGGACCTTAGGTGGAATCCTGAGTCCCATCCAGAACCTTCTAAGATGGCACATTCCCACTAGAAAGGACAAGCAGACTGGAACAGTACAGTGACAGACAGTACATCTTCAAAGAAAGATCATCAGGAAAAACCCAAACAAAAATGTCAGCATGACTGGTTGCTACAAGAATAAGCAAGCTGTTTGCCAGGAAGACATCAAGGCTAGTAATCAAGTGCTTCAAGACGAACTCCCCTTTAAGACTGAAACTCAAAGGGATTACACAAACAAGCATGTAAGCTTGCTGGGGACATTGGTTTACTGGTGAGTAGAAGAGGGGGAAAGGCATCAATGAAGAAATAGGCTGAGTTCAACCCCAGTCCATTGAATCCCGTTGACCTGGAGATGAGAGAGAGAAGAGGAAGGGCTGCTTGGTCCAAAGTGTGGTGAGACCTGAGGACACTTGAGCCCATGGACAAGGACTTAGTCGCAGAGGGCTAGAGCTGCGAGTGAAGCATCCAGCTGATATGAAGTGAGGCAAGATGCACAAGAACACCCAAACTTGTGCATCTGACCTAGCCTCGATGGCTCGATAATATGAACTCAATTAGAGGAAGATTAAAAAATATATATTTTGGGGGAGGGGGCGGGGAATAAAGGAAGCAAGAGTAAATTGTTTCAATTTGATGAACCTGAGCAGTAGTTACTCTAAATACCAACTAAGAGGGAAAGAGTCTTCACATCAAGTATCAATGCTATCTATCCCCTCTGTACACAGGGTAGATAGGGACGGGCAACTTAGACATTGGCTACCTAAAATGAGGGGGCAATAAAGGCACAAAGTGACTGGCTTACAAGGTTTCAAGAAGGAGTTTAGTTTAAGAGTATGGGGGGAAAGAAAGAGTCCCCACTGAATAGCTGTCATCTTGTCTAGATGGGTCTGGTGAAAATAGATGGGGATAAGATTCATAAGACTCAATAGTGAATAATTGTTATTATGACTAATTGCCACTGTCAGAATTGTAAAGGTAGAAGTTTTGTAAGAAAAACAGGGGAGTGGTTAATCTTACAGTCCAGAAACAGAGGACCCTAGGACCATCAAGACAGAAGCGCACAAGCAGAATCCAGGACCTTATCTAGAGAAGCAGCGGTGCCAGAGATAGAGGCAGAGATGGGGGCATGGAGAGGGGGAGTGGCTGAGGACTCTAGATTCATGGACTAAAAAGAGAAGGACTAAGAGCTGGTGGCCAGAGAGGCTGACTTGCAGAATGTGCCCTTTGGAGATGTAAATTATTATATATGCCTGAGTGGTTTTGTTTGTTTGTTTTTTAAAAAGCTAAAGTGGATCTAGAGAAATACTGTTAACTGATGGTATATGGAGGGGATTAGAATCATTGTAATAAAACAAGGTGTATGATTTGTTGAATGTAAAACTGATGATATTCCCTGTAAACTTTCACTCAATCCGCAATAAAAACTGTAAATTTTTTAAAAATGGCTGGGGGGTGGGGGGTGTGTCTTACGACTCTAGACAATGGCAATTTAAGGCAAAGAGGTTAAGAGAGTAAATGATCAAAGGATTATTTTGACTTTAGAATCATAAGCTTATCTGTAATCAAGAGTACTCTGATCCAGAATACTCTGCTTCAACGTAGCATAAGGGAATTAGAATGGAATTAACAAGAACTCTAACTCTGTTGACTGCCATCCACCTCAAATACAGTCTTTCTGTTTGGGGGCATGAGAAGGAGGGACAATTGTTTCAGTAGAGTATTGACTCATGTCTACTTTGAGAAACTGATGAAAGCTATAAGCACTTCCAACGAAAGACTGGACTTGTAAAATATACAAACAAAATAGGTGTAGTTATCATTCTTTTGAAGGTCAGATTAATAGCTTCTATTTATAAGAATATTCCTATTGCTGCACCTTCTCACCTCTCTGAAGAACCCAGAAATACTGGCAGTTTAATCAATTATATTGCCCTATCAATCATGATGATCCCTTGATACTTCTGCGTAGGACCCGAGTGTGTAATATCCTCTTCCACGTTCCATTCTACTTGATATTTCCCAGTATACTTAGATGTGAGACTTCCAAGATGAAAAGCTCCAAGAAAACCCAACTATAAAGAATCTATACCCTACACTGATACTTTTCTCTGATAACATCACTGATATACACTGATATATGGTCTCTGAGAATGACCACTTAGATTTTACTAACAACAACTGTTTGTTGTTGTTAGGTGCCATCGAGTAGATTTTGACTCATAGAGACTCCATCTGACAGAGTAGAACTGCCCCAGTGGGTTCCCTAGGCTGCCATCTTTACAGGATCACATCACAGGTCTTTCTACCACAGAGCCACAGAGTGTTTTAAACTGACAAACTTTCAGTTAACTGAGCACTTAACCATTGTAACACCAGGGCTCTTTTTACTACTACTGCTATTACATGGGGAGATGAGCATTTGACTAATAATAAGAACCATGCCTCATCAGCTTCTCTTTTCTGGTGATTGCTATAAATACTAAAAGGAGCACTGGTAGCATAGTGGTTTCAAATCGGGCTGCAACCCTTAAGTTCAGCAGTTCGAAACTACCAGCTGTTCTGTGTGAGAAAGATGAGGCTTTCTGCTCCCATAAAGATTTACAGCCTCGGAAACCCTGTACAGGGTTGCTATGAGTCAGAATCGACTTGACAGCACTTAACAACAAGAACCATGTGTCCCTACCTTGTGCTGGGGTTGTAGTCTTCTTTCATGACCTTGAGGGAATTTGATGGGCTCTTTTGTTTTATGTCTTCTCAGCAAGTTCCTGAAGATACAGTGCCTGGAGAGTGGAATCTGGGAGAAAGGCAGCTGCATTCCAGTGGTGTGTGAGCCCCCTTCTCCCATCTTTGAAGGCATGTATGAATGTACCAATGGCTTCCAGCTGGGCAGCCAGTGTGTGCTCAAGTGTAATCAAGAAAGTGAAAGGGTAAGGAATACTCCTTTTTATTTTTTTCCTTTTTTAAACCTTTTATTATGATTTGAGTGAAATTTTACAGAACAAATTAGTTTTTCATTCAATAATTCATACACAGTTTTGTGATGTTGATTGGAATACCCACAGTGTAATAGCATTCTTCCCACTTCATCCCTGTGTTTCTTGCTTCTATTCCATTTTCTTTCTGGTCCCTTCCTGCCTTCTGAACTTTGTCCCTGGGAAAATGCTGTCCTTTTGGTTTCCTATGGTTAATTGTTCTATAAAGTGTGCAGTTCCCTGGTGATATTGTTCACCTTATTGACTTGTTTCTTGTTTGGCTGAACGTTGAGCCAGGGGAGTGAGTTCATTTCCAGGCTTGAAAAGTGACTAGGGGTTATGGTTTTGGTGGTTCCACCAATATCTATCAGACCAATAAGACTGTTCTTTTTTTTTTTTTTTTTTTTAGCCTGTTCTTTTTTTATGGCTTTGAGTTTTGTTCCACATTTTTCCCCACTATATCCAGGATCTTTCATTGTGATCCCAGTTAGATCAGTCAGTAGAGGTACCCAGACACCATCTCTGGTAATAGTAATTCTGGTCTCTAAGGTCCCTGAAGGCTGAGGTTCATGTGGCTCACTAGTCCTTTCTTTGGAATAATTGTTTCCATGTTTCTTTGATTTTCTTCACTTTTTAAAATTTTTTTTATGTTTGCTTTTTTTAAGTCACCTTAGATGAATTAAAAGGAATTAGACTCCAGTAGCTAATCACCAATATATGTTACAGAATTATGTTACACTAATGATCCAGATGCCCTCTGAGACTATATGATCTTGAGCCTTCAGACCCAGTGACTTATTCCCTTAGGGTGTTTGAATATGGATGAGAAATTTCCATAATTTCACCCCCTGTATTCTCTACTACATACGCTGATATATTTATAGCATATATGTGGAAATATCTCCCATCAAACCTATACATATGCTGCAAATAAAGATCTTAAAGTGTAAAGAAGTAAAGATGTCACTTTGAAGATTAAGGTACACCTGACCTAAACCATGGTATTTCAATTGCCCCATATGCATACCAAGGCTAGGCAATGAATAAGGAAGACTGAAGAATTGATGCCTTTGAATTATGATATTGGTGAAGAATATTGAGTATACTATGGACTACCAGAAGCATCCACTACTCATCTGTCAGTTTGCCATACTGTGGGGGTTTGCATGTTGCTGTGATTCTGGAAGCTATGCCACCAGTATTTTAAATACCATCAGGGTCACTAGTGGTTGGAGAATTTCAGATGAGATTCCAGACTAAGGCAAACTAGGAAGAAGGAGAAACTGACTACTTCCAAATATTTAGTCACTGAAACCTTATGAGTACCAACCAGTGGAACATTGTCAGATAGCAGCAGAATATTGAATATTGAAACATGATGAAGAGCACCAGAAAATTGCCAGACATAGTGCTGGAAGATGTGCCCCTCAGGTTTGAAGGCACTCAAAGGGATAGGGAAAAGCTGCCTCCTCAAATTAAAGTTGACTGTGATGGCATGAATGGAGTAAAGCCTTCAGGACTGTCATTTGCTGTTGGGACACAACTCAAAATGAAGAGATTCAGTGGTAAACATCCATTAATTATCAGAACATGTAATGTATGGCGTATGAATCTAGAAAAATTAGAAACTGTCAAAAATGAAGTGGAATGCATAAAAATTTATATTCTAGGCATTTTGAACTGAAATGAACTGATATCATTTTGAACAGACAAATATGGTTTATTATGCCAGGAATTGCAAATTGAAAAGGAATGGCAATGCATTTATCATTAAAAGGACATTTTAAGATCTGTCTTGAAGTACAATGCTGTTTGTGATAGGATAATATCCATATGCCATAAGGAAGACCAGTTAATACAACTATTACTCAAATTTATGCACCAACCAGTAAAGTCAGTGTTGATGAAATTGAAGAATTCTACCAACTTCTTCAGTCTGAAGTTGATCAAACATGCAGTCAGAATGTATTGATCAACCTAAGACAGAGCCATTACCATGCTGCAAGGAGTTTCGATGATGGGTAAGACTGAGGAATTCGCACTGACCGCCTAAGACAGGCAGCGTCCCTTAAACAAATAATAAATAAGGGAGAATCTGATGCAGACCGTGCAGACCCGGTCAGGAGTTCAAGGCCCTGTGGGCCCAAGCGTTGCTGACCGTCCAAACCATAGGCTCTGAGGATCAGACTTTAGCCACCTAGCAGATATAGCAAACTGTCCCTCATCTGATTATTCAGTTATGCTGGTTAGTAATTCCATACATGAGCCCTGGATATCCACAGATAAGTGTAAAAACCTTCCCTAAAAGCCGAGACTGTAAATTCCAAAAAGGCAAAGTTTTTTCCCAAAAAAAAAAAAGCTAAAGAGGATAGAAAGAAACTCTGTTAACTGATGGCATGTGGAGGGGATCATAATCAATGTAATGAAACAAGGTATATGAATGTTTGAATGTGAAACCGATGATGTGCCCTGAAAACTTTCACTCAATCCACAATAAAAACCTTAAAAAAAAAAAAAAAAGTATTGATCATTACTAACGATTGGAATACAAAGGTTGGAAACAAAGAAGAAGGATCCGTAGTTAGAAAATATGGCTTTGGTGATAGAAACAATGCTGGAGATAGCATGATAGATTTTTACTAGACCAATGGCTTCTTCATTGCAAATACCTTTTTTAAACAACATAAAAAATGACTATACACAATGGACCTCACCATATGGAATATATAGAAATCAAATTGGCCACATCTGTGGAAAGAAACAGTGGAAAACTCCATATCATTAGCCAAAACAAGACCAGTGGCTGACTGTGGAGCAAACCATCAACTGCTTATAAACAACTTCAGTCTGAAGCTGAAGAATATTAAAGCAAAACCATACTAGTCAAAATATGACCTTGAATGTATCCCACCTGAATTTAAAGACCATCTTAAGAACAGATTTGATGCATTATACACTAAAGACAAAAGACCAGAAGAGTTGTGGGATGACATCAAGTTCATCCCACAGGAAGAAAGCAAAAGGTCATTAAAGGGACAAGAAAGAAGGAAAACACCCAAATGGATGTCAGAGGAAACTCTGAAACTTTCTCTCTAGTGTAGAGATACTAAAGCAAATAAAAGAAATGAGGAGGTAATACAGCTGAATAGAAAATTCCAAAGGGTAGGTAGGGAAGACAAATTCAAATATTATGAAATGTGCAAAGACCTGAAGTAAGATAACCAAAAGGGAAGAACACACTCAGTATTTTCAAGCTGAGGGAACTGAAGGAAAAATTAGAGCCTTGACTTGCAATATTGAACAATTCTATGGGCAAATACTGAATGATACATAAAGGATCAAAAGAAGATTGGGGAAAATACACAGATCACTGTACCAAAAAGAAATAGTCAATGTTCAACCATTTCAAGAGGAACTTAATAACACAGAGGAACTTAACAACACAGTCAACCAACATGACCTCATAGATGTGTACAGAGCATTCTATCCAACAATGGCACAATACACATTCTTCTCCAGTACACATGGAACATTTTCCAGAATTGACCACATGTTAGGTCACAAAGCAAGCTTCCATAAATTCACAACCATCAAAATACAATAAGGCGAAAACAATAAAGTTGAATACATGGAAACAGAACAACACCTTGCTGAAAAGCGACTGGATAAAAGAAGAAATTAAACTTGAATTCACAAAGTTCCTAGAAACAAACGAGAATGAAAACACAACATATCAAAATCTTTGGGACACGCGAAAGCAGTCCTGAGAGGACAATTTATTGCAATAAATGCACACATCCAAAAAGAGGAAAGAGCCAAAATCAACACATTAACACTGCATCTTCAACAATTAAAAGCAGACCAGCAGAGGAAACCTACAGTCACCAAAAGAAGGGAAATAATAAAGATAAGAGTAGAAATAAATGAGATGGAAAACCGAAAAACTATAGAAAGAATCAACAAGACAAGAAGCTGGTTCTTTGAAAGGATTAATAAAACTGACAAACTATTGGCAAACTTAACTAAAGAAAAGAGGGAGAGATCACAAATAAATTGCATTAGAAACCACACAGGGAAAGTCACAACAGAACCAAACGAAATAAAAAAGATAATAACAGAATACTATGAAGAGCTGTACTCCAACAAATTAGAAAATTTGGATGAGATGGATACATTTCTAGAAAACCGTGACCTACCTAAACTTACTCAGACTGAAGTAGAAAATTTGAACAAACCCATAACAAAAGAAGAAATCGACCAGCTCATCAAAAAACTCCCGACCAACAAAAGCCCAGGCCCAGATGGCTTCACGGCTGAGTTCTACCAAACATTCAGAGAAGAACTGTCACCAATTCTACTCAAATTATTCCAGAACATAGAAGAGGATGGAAAACCCCCTAGTACTTTCTATGAAGCAAGCATAACCCTCATACCAAAACCAGGGAAGGACATCACTAAGAAAGAAAATTACAGACAAATATCCCTCATGAACATAGACGCAAAAATCCTAGCCAACAGAATCCAACAGCACATCAAAAAAAATAATACATCATGACCAAGTGGGTTTCATAAAAGGGATGCAAGCATGGTTCAACATCAGGAAAAATACAGCTATAAGAAAAAGGAAAAGAATCACATGATCATATTGATTTATGCGGAAAAGGCATTTGACAAAATTCAACATCCATTCCTGATAAAAACACTCAACAAAGTAGGAATTGAAGGGAAATTCCTCAACATAATCAAGAGCATATATACAAAACCAAGAACCTACATCGCACTCAATGGAGAGAAACTGAAAGCCTTCCCCCTGCGAACAGGAACCAGACAAGGATGCCCTTTATCACCGCTCCTATTCAATATTGTGCTGGAAGTTTTAGCCAGAGCTATACGGCATGATAAAGAAATTAAAGGCATCCAAATTGGCAAAGAGGAAGTAAAACTCTCCCTATTTGCAGATGATATGATCCTATACA
>NW_006408618.1:7586474-7588152 GCF_000296735.1 Chrysochloris asiatica
CACTTCCTAACATGGATGAACCTTAAGGACATTATGTTGAGTGAAATTAGTCAGTCACAAAAGGAAAAATACTGCATAGGACCACTAATGTAAAAGACTAAGAAAAAGAACCCATACTAATCCACTAAAGTGGGTTCTTAGTGGGTTGCTAGGATGTAGGAGTAGGGATAGGGGTGGAATGGGAAGGTGGAGCACAGGGCAGGGAATAGACACAAGATAATTTGGGTATTGGGTAGGGGGGCAATATACAAATAGATTGGAATGGGGAAAAGGGGGAAATAATATTAAGATGCTTGGCTGTCTTTTGAACCTTGGTTATCCATGCATTATATTATAAAACAGACACTGGAGGGGGAGAGAAAGGAATAGCCAGAAATATCACCATAGAAAGCTTATAAGTCCATCTTCTGCCTATAACTGATTGACATACCTAAAATGGGGCTACAATGTGTCCAGTGAAGGAGGCTTCCTGAGGAGCCTCTGCATTACATAAGACTATGGTGGAAGCCTGAACCACATCTAGACCTTCAAAGATGGGAAATTTTCCACTTGAAAGGACAAGCAGACCAGCCTGGAGCAGCTAGAAAACCAGAAGATACTTCTTGAAAGAAAGACCTACAGGAAAAATACAAAACAATAAGGGCAGTCTGACTGTTACCACAAGAACAAGCAAGTTGCTTGCCCAGGAGACATAAAGGCAAGCGGTCGGTTCCTCTCAGTTCAAATCCTCTTCCAAGACTAAGATGCAATAGGAATACATGCTCTGATTGGCGACCACACATTTCACCCATAAGGGGAAGTGATCGAATAACATCAATGAAGCAGTAAGCTAAGCCCTACATCATTCAGCAGACTACTGTGAACCCGGGTGGAAACCTGGTCTGCCAGCAGTGAGGCAAGACCTGGGGACTCATGGACTCAGAGTCAATGACACAGCCACAGAGGACTAGAATGTAGAGCGGGGCGGCCAGCCAATAAAAAGAGGGCAGACAGACGCAAGAACACCCATACTTGCAGATGATACCCACTTGACCTGGCTTCAATGACTGGATGAACAGAGCTCAACCTGAAGAAGAAAGAAGAGGAAAAAAAGCATCATCTGATACAGTTTGATAAACTTGACCTACACCTATAAATGCAGTAGCTCAAAAGAGGAAACAAATCCCTGCTCCAAGACTTATTCCTACCCCCTCCACACAAAGAGTAGACAGGGATGGGCAACTTGGACATTGGCTACCCAAAATCAGGGAGGGATACAAAGGTAAGAAGTGACTGGCTTACAAGCTTTCAAGAGGGAACCTAGATCCAAAGGGTGTGGAGGAAGGTAGAGTCTCCAGTGAATAGTATCCAGCCTGTCCAGGAAGGGCTGATGAAATGAAATGCAAATGGGTCTCTTGTGATGAAATAGTGAATAATTGTTTTTCACTATACTCGCTGATTGTGAGTGTTGGAAATGTAAAGGTGGACATTTTATAGCAAGGAGGGGAGTGATTAACTTTTCAGTTTAGGAGTTGAGGGCCCTTGGACCATCAATGGAGAAGAGCGGAGAGCGGGACCCTACCCAGAGAAGCAGTGAGTCCTGAGATGGAGGCAGAGAAGATGACATGAAGAGATGGAGCAGCTGGGGACTTTAGATCCAGAGAGGGAGAGGGGCTGTGTGGTGAGGACCATTGGGGGG
>NW_006408618.1:7588252-7596154 GCF_000296735.1 Chrysochloris asiatica
ACAGGTTTGCAGGGTATACCCTTTGGTTGCGTGATGCTGCATGGACGGGATGGTAACTATGGCAATGAAACAATGTATGATAGAATGAATGTAAAACTAATGTTCTTCCATGTAAACTATCACACAATTCATAATAAAACCTTTATTTAAAAAAAAAAAAAAGTGAGGTTGGTGCAGAACCGGGCAGTGCTTCATTCTATTGTAAATAGGCTTGCTAGAGTTGATACTGACTTGATCATACCTCACATCAGCCACAACAAGCCAGAAGAATGAACAAATCTGTTTTGGAAGAAGCATATCAAGAATGCTCTTTAGAAGTGAAGATGGCAGACTTTGTCTCACATATTTGGGCATGTAGTCCAGAGGGACCAATTCTGGAGAAGGATATCATGCTTGGTAAAGTAGAGGGTCAATACAAAAGATGATGCCTTTCATGGTGATGTACTGCCCCAATAGGTTCAGCAATGGGCTCAAACATAGGTAAAATTATGAGGATAGCACAGGACAAGACAGTGTGTTATTCTGTTATATATAAATAAGGTCACTGTGATTCAGAACCAACTCAATATCAATGGCACCAAACAACATATATATATATATATATATATATATATATGTTGTTGCTGTTGTTAAGTGCCGTCGAGTCAGTTCCAACCCATAGTGACACTTCATTGGATTTCCAATGAGTGACTGGTGAGCTTGAACCACCAACCTTGCCGTTCAAATGGCTTTGTAGTCTGGCCATTAACCCACAATGCCACACCATAACTATATATATATATATATATATATTCATGGTCATAGTCTCATTCCCCTATCCCCCTTCTGATACCTATTCAGCTTGCATATCTATCTGTGTAAAAACCATCCTCTAATCTAAATATCCAATTCAAGAGTGTGTATTAAAAATGAACTGAAACATGCCAAACAGGCACAGTCTTACTAAATTGAGATTCTAACCAAGGTGTTGATATTATTTGGTAGGGAATTCAGAAGATAACAGTTTTTGGAATGTTCTTTCCAGAGTTCAAACATGCCTTTGAGATAAGAACCTGATGACTGGGTACCTGGACACATTTCAAAAAATTCTGGGATTTTGATTTGGCATAGTGACCTCCTCTCATTTGTGGCCACTGACCTAACTTGGCTAAGATGGCTGGTATCATATTGTTTTAGTAGAACAAAGTGCTGAACATAAACATGAATTCCTCAGCAAAGCTGAAAGTACTGTCTGACTCTTATTCTCCCCAGGATTTTGGCTCAAAAGGTCTCAAATGAAAACCACAGTCTTATCATGGTTGAATGGCTAAAATCAATTTTATTTTAGAAACTTTTCAAGCACTGCACACATACATGAGACAGGAAGTGAAGCAGACTTCTTAAGCAAAGATCAAGGACCTTGCGTGTTTTCCTGGAACATGCTTTTATCTCACTGTTCAGCATTCCAAGGTGAGCCCTGCAGGACAGATGTAAAAAGAAAATGCAAAGAAATTAGATCCTAGAGTAACCAAACACACCTGTTTGCACTAATGGGTTAAGTATCAAGGAGTTGGCCTGATAAGGGGAGAGTTATGTTTAATTCTGAAATATTCCTTTCTTGGATTTTGTGAGGTAAGTGCTATTCTTCATGTTCTAGATATAGAATATTTTTTTGAATAGTGATAGTGAGAAGCCAGGACATGCAAATCAGCATGCATCTGAAGATGGAGTGGAAACCAGGGTGAGATAAAAGGCAGCCCTACCCCTAAAGCTCTCCATTTAATCAGGGTGACAAAAAACACCTTCCAGAAAATTAAGAATTGATTTCACCCAATATAATCCATCTTGAAAAAAACTGACATTTGCCACAACCAACATTTGTGTGATAGTACAGAAGAACTGATGCAAAACCATACCATCTGAGAAAAGATTTCAAAATATCTCAAACTACATGGACTACAGTTGACAGCTCATCAGATTGTTTTATGAAAGACGGTTACATTATTAAAACAACAACAAAATTGTTCATGATTATGTCACAGCAAAAGAGCAGGGTATTGCCTGGACTTTTTTTTTTTAATTGCCTATTGTTGTTGTTGTTACATGCTGTCAAGTTAGTTTAGACCTTGTATAAATCTTGGCTGGAGCAGAAAGCCTCGTGTTTCTTCCCCTGAGCATCTGGTATGCTCGAACCACGGACCTTGTGGTTAGCAGTCCAGTGTTTATTCTACATAACCACAGTTCACTCATAAACTGCCTATAACAGCATGGTTTATTGTTCAAATAGTGTCATTTAGTGCCAATTCTAGAAGTTCGATCACACTACTATCTAAGTAGATTACTTGCCCCTCCACACTCTAAATGAAATTAGAAGAATAATAGATTTGTTCTTTACCTTTGATGTTTTAGGTTCCCATCCTCTGCACCAAGGAAGGACTATGGACCAAGGAGTTTAAGTTGTGTGAGAACCTGCAAGGGGAATGCCCACCACCTCCCTCAGAGCTGACTTTTGTGGAGTACAAGTGTGAACAGGGATACGGAATTGGTAAGGAAGGGTGGGGGTGTTGAATTCTGCTCCCAAGAAATCCTTCTATTTGGCCTGGCTGCAACTTGAATCAGATCCATTGTTCTCCCTAGGAGTGGATGGCAATGCAAGTAGACTCCTAACTGCTTCAGTAAAAATGAAATTTATGGCAAATTTGTTCTTGTTACTCTTCCACATGTGTATTAAATAAGTCTGGCTACTGAGGCATTTGCATTGTGTTTGGTCACATTAAAACGGAAGCCTATGTGGTGCAGTGAATAAAGCACACAGCTGCCAACCTAAAGGTCAGTGGTTGGAACCCACCAGCCTCTCTGCAAGAGAAAGTGTGGCAGTCTGCTTCCATAAAGATTTACAGTCTTGGCTACCCAATGAGGGCTACCCAATGTGACCCTATTCTACAGGGTCACAATGAGTCAGAATTAACTCAACAGTTATGAGTCTAGTCTCTGTCACATTGCCCACTCTGCTGCAGGACTGAAAGGGGATGGATTCATGGAAGGGGTCTGTATTTCCAAGAGGAAAGGTGGGGATGTGTAGCCATGCACCATGTGTGTGCTGGGTTTCTCCACGCTCTTTGCACTTGTTACTGGAGCGGAGCGTTCCTGGAAGGGACGATTCAATATTGCATTTGCTTGCACTGCTCTTCAGCCATTCTTTCTCTGCAGGGGACTAGGCTCCAGAGCCTGTGAGCAACTTAGTACTCTAGTAACTGTAATTAAAAGTCCTTGTGGCCAGATCTGATTTATAGCAATGTTGACTTAACTTTGCCCTGGCCAAGCCTGAGCATCATAGAAGAGAGACAGTTTGTGGGAAACCGCATGACATTACCCATCATTTCTGAACTGCACAGGCAAGGAGTGATCATTATAAGTCATTCTAGTCTGTGTAATGCTAGTGGGTATAATTTGAGTTAAGCAGAAACCTTGTTTGTTTCTGGAACGGTACTTTACCCTCTCTTAATTGTTCTTTGCACTATGACACCTTGTGGTCAGTCATGGGGTGTAGGGGATCAGATTGTGCCTCTTGAGTGGTGTTTCATGAACAAATATTCATCTTCCAAGCCTCTAATTTCTGTATTAAAATATCATACACTCACAGGTCTGCAGTGTTTGAAAATGACATGTGTCTTAATTATCATAGAAGTTACTGAAAAACGTAGAGCTGAGAGGAAACTTAATCACCATTATCTGCAAGGAATAGAGGTCTTCAGATTTGTCTTCTTTTAATAGAGTTTTAGAAGGTAGTTACACCCCACATACAAGTGAACAGAGCATTATTTTCCCTTGAGAGACTAGCACATGGCCTAAGTCTCTGCTTTTTTGTCCCACTGTTTTCTCTTTTAACCCCAGAGGTTTCTTGACTATCAATAAAATGGTCTTCAATGTAGCAACAGCCTTTATAAATATGCTTTCCTAATTGCTGGGCTACTTTTCCCTCTAGCTAGTAAAATTTTTATGTACTAATTGTTAGTTATTAGCTTCTTGGAGATCATATATGCAGGGTTGATATTAAATGTATTTAACAGACATCAGCCATTCAAGGTAGACATTATCAGGCCACAGTGCTGGAGGACTGCTGGACTGGGAGTTAAATGTTAATTACTGAACCGTGCAGATATATAGGGAGCCTAAGAGAGCAACTCTGGTAGCACAGTGGTTGCAAATTGGACGGCAAACCGCAAAGTCAGCATTTAGAAACTACCAGCTGTTCCGCAGGAGAAAGATGAGGCTTTCTGCTCCCGTAAAGATTTACAGCCTCGAAAATCCTGTACACGTCACTATGAGTTGGGACCAACTTGACAGCACTAGAAAAGAGGAACTATAATGAGGAGGGGACACTCAGGGTAAGGGGATAGAGACTGGGACAGTAGAAATGTCCCTTCAACTACAAAGTCCACATGTATCAGCCTTGCCAATAATCATCATCATAATGTGGTAATCTCTAGTGTGGACAGTGGTGTCCTTTAAAAAATCAAAGCTGTTGATTTCAGGATGGAAAAGACTGAGATCAGGGTATGTTCAAGTCTATACCATATGTTTCTGTTCCTGCAGGTGCAGTATGCTCCCCGTCATGTGTAGTCCCCCCTAGTGATCCCGTGTTGCTGCCAGAGAACATCACTGTTGACACTTTGGAGCACTGGATGGAACCTATCAAAGTCCAGGTGAGGAATGGTGTACCAAAGAAGTAAAGTTGCTGAACACTTCTTACCTGACAAAGCCTTCCCTGCTGTCATTTCAGAGGTTTCTAAAACATTATAAAACAAACAACCACATAGACCATTCCTAGATGTTGTTGTTGCTTTAAATGCCATCCATTCAGTTCTGACAAATAGCAACCCAATATAGGGTTTCTGAGGCTGCAAATCTTTATGAGAACAGAGGGTAAATCTTTATGGGAAATCTTTCTCCCACAGAGTGACTGACCTTTTGGGTAGCAGTTCAGTGCTTATCCTACAGTGCTACCATTAAAAAGAAAAAAGAAGAAAGCTTAAGGGGTAAAAATGCTGCACATCTAAAGTAAAGTTCAAAAGATAAGATTGAAGGAAGGTTCTAAGACATATAATGAACAATAATAGAACAAAAAAATGAATGCTAATGAAAAGCAGGACAGGAAAGGTTAAAGTAAGCAAAAAAAAAAAAAAAAAATGTGTAAAGATGAAGTTAAGATGGAGAAGGAAAGGAGTTCGAAAATAAGAAAATAAAACTGTAAACAGGGAAAGACTAAAAAAGGAAGTGTCTGACTCGGCTCCATCTTCCACTTTTTCAGTGCCCTGACACCCTTTCCCTGAGTCCTCTTGTTTCAAGATCAGTCATCCACAACATGCTTTTGTTTGCTTTCTTTTCCACTTGAAGCTCTCTCTCCCCTGAGGACTTTACCTCCCCACAAGGCTCACTGGCAGCAGTTTTTCTTTCACATCCCTTCTACCACTGAGGCTGGGTCCAGAGTAGGTCTCTCTCCTCATTGTCACTTCCAGGTCCTTATCTCTCACACCTTTCCAAACTCACTTGCATTTGAGTCTAATGCCAACAGAATAAACCAATCACCACACTCATGGTTGTTGTCATCTTCTGACCCACTTGATTTACTAAACTTTATCTCCAGGATCCTAGTCACTTTTGCTAATGTTCCTGCTGTCATCATGCTTATGCATTTCAGCATCTACACATTTGATTCTTCCAAAGCCTGACTTCTTAGCACCATGATCTCTTTCTCCTCTAATGATTTCTCTACTGCCCTATCTCATGTCCATGCCCTAGATTCTAGGACTTAAGCATGGCGTAAGCATGATCTCTATGGTGCTTCCTTTATCTCAGTTTCAAATAGTGCACTCTGACTGGCTACCAACTTCTGTTTGTTTAGCTCAGTAATTTGACTCACACATCACTTGGATCCCACTGGGACCTTCCATCCATTGATTTTCATACCCTCTCATTCTCCCCTACTCCTCTCATGTCCTCTTCCCCTTTTTATCCAGGTTGCATTCCAAGGACAATCTGTATCAACTCACTTATCCTCTTGTTTCACAGTATTCTCCTGGCTGTACCCCAGTGTGTGCAGACTCCATTCTTTAAGAACATGCACATCTATGCTAATGCATTTCATTTTGAGACCATCACTAGTAATTTCCAATGGGCCACACTGGCCCCCTAGCCATCATATGGCATCTTCTCTATCACTTTACTAAACATGATGGAACCCTGGGGGTTCAGTTGTTAACCATTCAGCTGCTAACTTTCTAGCCCCTCTTTGGAAGAATAATGCTGCAGTGTGTTCCCATAAAGATCTATAGCCTTGGAAACCCTATGGAGTAGTACAACTCTGTCCCATAGGATTGCTACGAGTCAGAATTGACTCAGCGACAGTGGTTTACTCAACATCTATTTAAATTTTTCTCTTTGCTCTTGTCTTTACCACCTCCTTTCCAATCACAACACTTAGCTGATGACCTTACTTCCATATTTTCCTGAAAAAAAATGAGGTGATCAGAAAAGAGTTCCCACAAATTCCTACAACTATACCTTCCCACATGTCTGTATCCAAGCGTAAATACTTCACCTTCCCTCCTGTTATTATAGATGAGTTGCACTTAAGGCCAAATCCTTTTCTAATGTGCATATCGGCTTTCTGAAAGGTTGGCTCTTCAGAAGAGTTGGTGATTATACTGCCAAAAATGTAGTCATTGAAAACATTATGGACATAGATCTACTTTAACACACATGAGGTCACCATGAGTCTAAATTGACATGCCAGCAAGTGGTTTCTATATCCTATCCTTATCTTTCTGTTCAAGAACATTCCTCTAGCAGTTCTCTCCATTAATTTTTCATTTATACTAGATCATTTCCACTCACATGCAACTATTTTTAATCTTTTTACTTAAAAAGCAAAGAAAAATGTGAAATACTTTCTTGATTCTGTGATCCTCTAGGGCTGTTACCTCATCTATCTCCTTTTTTTATTTTTTTAAGGTTTTTATTGTGGATTGAATGAAAGCTTACAGGACATATCATCAGTTTTACATTCAACAAATCATGTACCTTGTTTCATTACAATGATTATAATCCCCTCCATGTACAAACAGTATTTCTCTCTATCTACATTAGCTTTTTAAAAAACAAACAAACAAACAAAAAACCAACAGGCATATATAATAATTTACATCTCAAAAGAGCACATTCTGCAAGTCTGCTCCTGGCCACCAGCTCTTAGTCCCTCTCTTCTTAGTTGATGAATCTAGAGTCCTCAGCCACTCCCCCTCTCCATGCCCCCATCTCTGCCTCCATCTCTGGCAATGCTGCTTCTCTGGATAAGGTCCCACATTCTGCTTGTGCATTCCTCTCTTGATGGTCCTAGGGTCCTCTGTTTCTGGACTGTAAGACTAACCACTCTCTTTTTTTTTGTTACAAAACTTCTACCTTTATCATTGTAACAGTCGCGATTAGTCATGATAACAATTATTCACTATTGAATCTTAGAAATCTTATCCCCATCTCTTTTCACCAGACCCATGTAGACATGACAGCTATTCAGTGGGGACTCTTTCGTTCCCCCCATACTCTTAAACTAAACTCCCTTTTGAAACCTTGTAAGCCAGTCACTTTGTGCCTTTATTGCCCCGTCATTTTAGGTAGCCAGTATCTAAGTTGCCCATCCCTATCTACCCTGTGTACAGAGGGAATAGCAGTGATACTTGATTTGAAGACTCTTTCCCTCTCTGTTGGTATTTAGAGTAACTGCTTCTCTGAGTATAGGTCAGGTTCATCATGAAGATGTATCTTCTGTCACTGTAGCTATTCCAGTCTGCTTGTCCTTCCTAGAGGGAATGTCCCACCTCATAACGTTCTGGATGGGACTCAGGATTCCACCTAAGGTCCTAT
>NW_006408618.1:7597654-7598977 GCF_000296735.1 Chrysochloris asiatica
TTTATAATCATTTTTCTGAATTCCTTCTCCAGCATTTCCAAAGCCTGCCCATCTTCCAGTATGGAGTGTAGGTCTACTTCCAGCTCATTTGCTTCAGTCACTTTATCTCATTTCTGGACATGTGCAGATATGGTCATCTGCTTCTGTTTTGGGGGCATATTCAGGGGTTATCTGTGGCCTTAATATTTAGAGGTGTATGTATTTTCGTATTTTTATGCTTTCTGGTTGCCTCCAGGTAGATGTGATCAGGAAATGGGCTTCCCTTTTCACTCTTCTTCTTAAGAAATTTCAAGATGCCACTGTTGGTCATTATGACATAACTTAGGATTTAATTTTCAGCCTATTTCCTTTTTTGTCTGCTTGTCCCACTCCACAATCCCTGTACTGGCCTTTTTTTCTAGTTATAAACAATTCAGGGCCAGCTGTGGCCGTTTGGCTTTAAGTGGAAACTGTCTCTTTAAATGTCGAGGAGATCTGTGCACATGTGTAGTAGAGCCTTCCGAGGGTGGGGTTGGGGTGTCCACTAGCTTAGACACCCCTATAGTCACCAGAATGGAGGTACGCAGAAAGCAAGGAACCAATGAACAGATACGAAAAAAAAGAATGTCCACACCTCTATCTCCGAGGCTCTGTCAGGCATCCGTGGCCACTCTGATCCTTCCCCCGCTTGGCCCCACACAAGATGGTGGCTCCTGGAGCAGCTGAGCGTCCCGAACCAGAAAGCAATGGATTTCTTGCTTCTGCCACAAACTCCCCCAGATGTACACCTTCCAACCTTCTAAATATTCCTTTATATGTGGTTCAGACTTCTGGGACCATCCCCTGAGCCTGCTTGATCCTGTGTTCTGTGTTGTTGCTGGCGGAGTACCTCACTGCACTTCCACACCTGATCCTCCATCTTGTTTGTTCCTTTCTCCTTCATTTTGAGGCCAAACTTGTTGAAATAACTCTTATGTTTACTAAGTTCAATTTCTTTAAATCTATCTTCTCTTGATCCCCTCCTATCAGGTTATGGCACTCACAACTCCACTAAAACTACTTTCTTGAAGGACTTCCCTGTTGTTCAACTGAACACTCAAATCTCAGCCTATAGCGCTGATAGCACTGACATGCATTCTTACCTTGGTTTCTAGAAAAGAACACTCCTCTGCTTTTCCTTCTATCATACCGTACTCTATCTTTTTTCTCCTTAGCTAATTGCTTTATTTGTCTCTGATCTCTCCTCTACTTGAAAACCCTAACAGGGTCACTATGATCCCTGTGGATCAATCTTTCTATGTTTCTTCTACTCTATCAACTATCCTTTTTTTTTTTTTTTTTTTA
>NW_006408618.1:7599812-7603200 GCF_000296735.1 Chrysochloris asiatica
GCTTCACTCTCCACTCTAGTCCTCTGTGGCTATGTCACTGACTCTGAGCCCAAGAGTCTCCAGGTCTTGCCACACTTCTGGCCAACCAGGTCTCCACCCAGGTTCAGAGGAGCCTATTGAACGTTGTGGGCTTAACTTGCAGCTAATGGCTGTTTTTCCCTCACTTCCCCTTATCCGTTATGAACGTGGTCACCAATCAGAGCATGTATACCTATTGAGTCTTAGTTTTGGAAGGAGGTTTGCCCTGAGGGGACCTGACCACTTACCTTGATGTCTCATGGGTGAGCTTGTTCTAGTAGTAATCAGCCTGACTGCCTTTATTGTTTTGTATTTTTCCTGTCAGTCTTTCTTACGAGAAGTATCTTCTGTTCTTCTAGACATTCCAGGCTGGTCTGCTTGTCCTTTCAATTGAAAATTTCCCACCTCAGAATATTCTGGATGGGATTCATGATTACACCTATAGTCTTATGTAATGCAGAGGCTCCACAGGAAGCCTCTTCTTTAGGCACGTTGTAGCCCCATTTTAGGTATTTCAATCTGTTAAAGGCAGAAGACAGACTTACAAGCTTTCTATGGTGATATTTCTGCCTATTAATTTCTCTCCCCTTCAAGTGTCTATTTTATAATGGTATTCAAGGGAAACCAAGATTCAAAAGACAGTGAAGCATCTTAACATTATTTCCCCTCTTTTGCCCATTCCAACCATGTCTCAATCCCTGTATCTCAGAGCCCTGTTGTTCCAAGGTTGTGCATTCATCATTACTTACCTCTGTCCAACTTAGTCTATGCAAACCTACCTGTTTTCCAGTCTGCTTTGTTCTTCCATTCCCCTCCCCCTTCTTGTGTATTGCTCCCATCACTAGCACCCAAACTATCCTTTGTGTATTCCTTACCATGTGCTCCACCTTCCCCTCCCTTCCCTCACCCCACCTCCCACATCCTGGGAACCAGCAATGAATCCCTACCCCCTTTAGTATGGGTCCTGTTTCTTAGTCTTTTACAGTAGTGACCCTATGCAGTATGTCTCCTTTTGTGACTGAATAATTTCAATCAACATAATGTCCTCAAGATTCATCCATGTTATGCGGTGGCTTGCAGCTTCCTTTTATTCTTCAAGGTACCATAATATTCCACTGTGTGTATGTACCACAGTTTGTTTATCCATTCTTCAGTTGATGGGCACTTAGGCTGCCTCCATCTTTTTCCTACTATAAATAGTGCTGCTATGAACATTGGTATACATATATCGTGTTATGGCTCATATATCTTGTGGTTAAATACCAAGTACAGGAATTACTGGATCATAAGGCATTTCTATTTCCAACCTTCTGAGGAAGCGCCATATTGCCTTCCAAAGAGGTTGAAACATTTTGCAATCCCACCAGCAATGCAGGAGCATCCCAGTCTCTCCACATGCTCACCAGCATTTATTGTCCTCTCCTTTTTTGATCTTTGCTGTTATTGCTGGTGTGAAATGATATCTCATTGTTGTTTTGATTTACATCTCTCTAATGGCTAGTGATCGTGAACATTTCTTCATATGTTTGTTGGCTTCCTGAATTTCCTCATTGGTGAAGTGTCTGTTCATGTGCTGATTTTTTTTAATTGGGTTATTTTTCTTTTTCTTGTAGAGGTGTTGTAGTTTCCTATATTTTAGAAGTGAGTCCCTTGTTAGATGTGTCATTGCAAAAGATTTTTTCCCAGTCTGCAAGTTCCCTTTTTACTCTATTGATGAAGTCTTTTGATGCACGTAAGTGTTTAATTTTTAGTATGTCCCAATCATCTATTTTGTCTATTTTTGTTTGTGTAGTTTTCAAAATGTTTTCCAGTCTGTATATTCCCTGAATTAGTGCCCTCACATTTGTCCCTATTTTTTCATTGATGGCCTTCTTAATTCTGGGATTCACATTTAGGTCCTTAATCCACGCTGAGTTGGTTTTTGTATAAGGTGTGAGGTAAAGGTCTTGTTTCAATCTTTTGCATATCATTTTCCAGTTCTGCCAGCACCATCTGTGTAAGAGACTGTCACTGTCACATATGATTATTTTGGTACTTTGTAAAAAATTAGTTGGCTTTATGTGGATGGGTTAATTTCTGGATTCTTGATTCTGTTCAATTGATCTATGTATCTTTCATTGTTCCAGTTCCAAGCTGTTTTGACCACTGTAGCCGTGTAGTAAATTTTGAAGTTGGGAAGTGAGAGGCCTCCAACCTTATTCCTCTTTTTAAGCAGTGTTTTGCTTATCCTGGGTCTCTTTCCTTTCCATATAAAGTTTGTAATTGTTTTTTCCATCTCTTTGAAGAATGTCATTGGAATCTAGATTGGAATTGCACTATATGTGTAAATTGCTTTGGGCAGTATTGACATTTTTACAATGTTAATTCTTCCTATCCAGGAACATGGTACATTCTTCCATTTTCATAGGTCTCTTTTGGTTTCTTGTAGTAGTGTTTTGTAGTTTTCTTTGAATAAGTCATTTGTTTCTTTGGTTATATTTATTCCTAGATATTTCATTCTTTATGTGGCTATTGTAAATGGTATTGATTTCCTAATATCCTTTTATGCACTGTCATTTTTGGTATAGAGTAATCCAACTGATTTTTGTATGTTGATCTTATATCCTGCCACTTTGCTGAATAGTCCAATGAGGGCTAGTAGCTTTTTTACTGAGTCTTTGGGGTTTTCTATGTATAGGATCATAGAGTCTGCAACTAGAGAGATTTTAACTTCTTCTTTGTCAGTTTGGATGCCTTTAATTTCTCTGTCTTGCTATATAGCTATTGCTATGACTCCTAGCACAATATTGAATAGGAGTGGTGACAAAAGGCATCCTTGTCTGGTTCCTGTTCACCGAGAGAAGGCTTTCAGTTTCTCTCCATTGAGAGTAATATAGGCTTTTGGTTTTGTATTTATGCTCTTGATTAAGTTGAGGAATTTCCCTTCGATTCCTACTCTGTTGAGTGCTTTTATCAGAAATGGATGTTGGATTTTGTCAAATGCCTTTACTGCGTCAGTCAATATGATCATGTGGTTCTTTTCTTTTTTCTTATTTATATGGTGGATTACATTGATCATTTTTCTAGTTTTGAACCATACCTGTGTCCCTGATATGAATCCCACTTGATCATGATGAATTATCTTTTTGATGTGCTGCTGGATTCTGTTGGCTAGGATTTTGTTAAGAATTTTTGCATCTATGTTCATGAGGGATATTGGTCTATAATTTTCTTTCTTAGTGATGTTCTTCCCTGGGCTTGGTATGAGGTTTATGCTTGCTTCATAAAATGTATTAGGAAGTTTTCCTTCCTCCTCTATATTCTGGAATAATTTGAGTACAATTGGTGACAGCTCTTCCTTGAATGTTTGGTAGAACTCATCAGTGAACCC
>NW_006408618.1:7604179-7605988 GCF_000296735.1 Chrysochloris asiatica
TCCATTTTTTAAAGTAGTGTATTAAAATCACCCACTATTATTGTAGATCTGTGTATTTCTTTCTTCAAATCTATTAGGGTTTGCTTTACATATTTTGGAGCGCTTTATTGGGAGCATAGATATTTATTATGGTTATGTCATCGTGTTCAATTGTTCCATTAATCATGAGATAATGTCCATCTTTATCTATTATGCTGGTTTTTGACTTAAAGTTTATTTTATCAGAGATTAGTACTGCCACTGCTGTTCGTTTTTTATTGCAATTAGTGTGGTATATTTTTTCCATCCTTTGACTTTTATTCTGTTTTTGTCTCTGTGTGTGAGATGTGTCTCTTGCAGACAGCGTATTGAAGGATCTTGTTTTCTTATCCATTCTGTCACCCTCCATCTCTTTACAGGTGCATTTAATCCATTTAAATTCAGTGTAATTATAGATAGGTATGGGTTTATTGCTGCCATTATGTTGTTTGTTTCGGGTTTTTTGTAGTGTTACTGCTTTCTTTGTTCTGTGTGAATTCCTTTGCTGAGTTCATGCTTTTTGTGTTCTTTCTTGTGAGTTTCCTCATAGTTTTACTGTTTCCACCTTCATCTTAGATTTTCATTTTCTTGGTATGTTGTGAAGTGTTCATTTTCTTTGAGCTTACCTTACTGTCCTTTAACTTTTCCCTCTATTTAGTGCAGTCTGTTTTATCCTATAATCAGCCAGACCTTCTCACTATCAGGATTTCTGTTCTTATGTGTTTACCTACTTTTATATTGTAATTGTTTTGATCATAGACTGACCTCCCAGATTCTCTGAGTTTGTTCTTATAGTTTTGTTCTGTTCTTGATTCTTCCTTCTGTCAATTTAGTTCTGGGAGGTGCTGCCATGTATATCAATCTCTGGTTGTTGTCTGTTCTTGATGGTTCTCAGTCCACAGAACTCCCTTTAGGATGTTTTGCAACACAGGATTGGCTTTGGCAAAATCCCTTAGCTTCTGTTTATCCTGGAATATTTTGATAACACCGTTGTCTTTGATTGATAGCTTTGCTGGACAAAGGATTCCTGGTTGGCAGTTTTTTTCTTTCAGGGTTTTATATATGTCTCCCCATTGCCTTCTTGCTTGCATGGTTTCTCCTAAGAGATCTGAGCTTAATCTGACTTGCTTGCCTTTGTATGTGACATTTCTGTTTTCCCTAGCTGCTTTCAAGAGTTTCTCCTTATCTTTGATTTTGGATAGCTTGATTATGATGTGTCTCGGTGATTTTCTTTTGGGGTCTATCCTTCTTGAAATTAGTTGAACTTCTTGAATGTTCATCTTTTCACTTTTCAGGATGTTAGAGAAATTTCCTTCCAGCAGTTTTTCAACTATTTCCTCTGTGGACTTGTGTGATTCTTCTTGTTCTGAAATGCTGATAATTCTTAAGTTATTCCTCTTCATGTTGTCCAACATGAATCTTAGACCTTCTTCAGATTTTTTTTTTCCTTTTTTCTGTTGCTTTTTTATCTTAGTAGTATTGAGAGATTTGTCTTCTAGCTCACTGGTTCTGCCATCCATCTCTTCTAGTCTACTCCTTTGACCTTTCAGTGTATTGTCTATTTCTGATATTCTATTATTGATCATTTGGACCTCTTTCTGTAGGTTTTGAATTGTTTCCAATTCTGTATCTACCTTTTTTGATTGTTCCTGTAGTGCTTTCCTGACTTCTTCCTTATTTTTCTCAACTTCGTTGTAAAGTGTTTTGAAACATTTTATAATCATTTTTTCTGAATTCCTTCTCAGGCATTTCCGAGGCCTGCCCTCCTTCCAGAATGTAGTCCAGGTCTAC
>NW_006408618.1:7606143-7640055 GCF_000296735.1 Chrysochloris asiatica
TGTGGCCTTAATAGTTAATTGAATATTTATTTTTGTATTTTTTTATGCTTTCTGATTGCCTCCAGATAGATGTGATCAGGATGTGGGCTTTCCTTTTCACTCTTCTTATTGCTTAACTCAGAGTAACTTTCACAGGTGTTGTCTGCCTCCCTGGTATATGGCAGTTGGTAATGGGTCTTGCCTGGATTTTGTTGTTTTATAGAATGTGATTGTAGCTTGACTATATGGCAGCAGTTGCTGTGTCTTCTTGAGTCATATAGGGAGAGAAAGAGTCCTCCAAAGGTGGAATGTAGAGCATAAAACATCAAAACAGCAACAGAAAAAAAAACCAAAAAACCACCAAAACAACAACAAAACTAGATTGGATACTGTAGTCCATAATCGCAGAAAAGGGAGTGAAGAGAGAGAAGAAAAAAAAGAAAAATCTGTAGCATAATATGAGTATGACTTTAATGTCCTCTTTCAGCTTCTTGCCTTCAAAGCTGTCTGATAGATTTCAAGATGCCACTGTTGTTTGTTACACTGTACCTCAGGATTTAATTTAGTTTTTGGCCTGTTTTGTTTTTAAACTCTCTTTTCCTCTTCACACCCCTTGTTCTGGCCTTTTCCATATTAAAAAAAAAACAGTTCAGGGCTGGTTCTTGGGCTGAGAGTATCTTTGTGCCTGCATCGCAGAAGAATCTACCTGGAGGCAGGGGTGTCCACTCGCTCAAGCACCCCCTCTAGTCACCAAAGCAAAATCGACAAAGTGTATTGTCCACCTTTGCTCCGAGGTTCCCATGGCATTTTCCCATGGTGTGTCTGCTCCCCCACTTGGTCTTGCCATTTGGTCTTACCCAAGTTGTTGGCTCTGGGCCACTAAGCCCAGCAGATTCAAAAGTACATGAGTTCTTACTTCTGCTACAAGTTCCACTAGCTATAAGCCTTCAAAGTTTAAAAACATTCCATCCTATGTGTTCTGCATTTTGGATCTTTGCCCTGAATCTGCTTTGTCTTGTATTCTGTGGTATTGCTGATGGTGAATTTCACTGCACCTCTACCCTAGCTGCCATCAAGCCCCATCTCATCTACTTTCCTTTTTTAATTGACAATCCAGTCTCATTGTTTTAAGTACTATCTATGTGCATATGGTTTTCAGTGAATAAATATTCAGAAGTATTTCGTCTTGCCTTCTTCCTAGTCTGTCTTTGTCTGAAAGCTTATTTGAAACATGTCTACTGTGGTTGGTCCTGCTGGTATTTAAAATGCTGGTGGCATAGCTTCCAGAATCACAGCAACACACAACCACCACAGTATAACAAACTGACTTATGAATAGCACTGGAACACTGTCATTGCCAGATTATTGAATATTAAAACATGTTAAAGAGCTCCAGAATATTGTCAGATATAGTGCCAGAAGATGAGCCCCTCAGGTGGGAAGGCACTCAAAATGCGACTGGGGAAGAGCTGCCTCCTCAAAGTAGAGTTGACTGTAATGGTGTGAATGGAGTAAAGCCCTCAGGACCTTCATTTGCTGATGGGGCATCACTCAGAATGAAAAGAAACAGTTATAAAAATTCATTAATAATCAAAACATGGAATGTAAGACGTATGCATCTAGGAAAATTGGAAATTGTCAAAAATGAAATGGAAGGTATACACATCAATATCCTAGCCATTAGTGAGCTGAAATGGACTGGTGTTAGAAATTTTCTATCGACAATCACATGGTTTACTATGCTGGGAATGACATACTGAAAAGGAATGTTGTTGCATTCATCATCCAAAAGAATATATCAAGAATAGTTATGAGGTAAAACACTGTAATAGAATAGTATACATCTGCCTATAAGGAAGACCAGTTAATTCAACTATTATTCAAATTTATGCACTAACCATTAAAGCCACTGATGATGAAACTGAAGAATTCTACCAACTGAAATTTATCAAACATTCAATGAAGATGTACTGATATTACTGGTGATTGGAATGCAAACTTTGGAAACAAAGAGGAAGGATCCTTTATTGGAAAATATGGCCTTGGTGATTGAAACGATGTTGGAGAGTGCATGATAGAATTTTGCAAGACTAATGAATTCTTCATTGCAAATACCTTTTTTAAACAGCATAAAAGATGACTATATGCATGGACCTCACCACATGGAATACACAGAAGTCAAATTGACTACATCTGTGGAAAGAGATGGTGGAAAAGCTCCATATCATCAGCCAAAACAAGGCCAGGGGCAGACTGTGGAACAGACCATCAATTGCTCATATGCAAGTTCAGACTGAAGCTGAAGAAAATTAAAACAAGTCCATGATAGCCAAAATATGACCTTAAATATATGCCACCTGAATTTAGAGAGTATCTGAAAAATAGATTTGAAGCATTAGACACTAAAACCAAAGACCAGAAGAGTTGTGGGATGACATTAAGAACATCGTACAGGAAGAAAGCAAAAGGTTGTTGAGAAGACAAGAGAAAAGGAAAACACCAAAATGTATATCAGAAGAAACTCTGAATCTTGCTTTCAAGTGTAGAGATGCTAAAGCAATGGAAGAAGTATGGAGGTACAAGAGCTGAACAGAAAATTTCAAAGGTCAGTTTGAGAAGGCGAAGTCAAATATTATAACAAAATATGCAAAGACTTCGAGTTAGAAAACCAAAAGGCAAGAACACGCTCAACATTTCTCAAGCTAAGGTAACTGAAGAAAAAATTCAAACCTAGACTTGTGGTATTGACGAACTCTATGAGCAAAATACTGAATGATGGAGAAAACGTCAAAAGAAGAAAGGAATGCAGAGTCACTGTATCAAAAAGAAATGGTCGGTGCTCAAACATTTCAAGAGGTATATGATCAAGAGTCAATGATCCTGAAGGAAGAAATCCAAGGTGCATTGAAATTGACAAAGAACAAGGCACCAGGAATTGATAGAATACAAATTGAAGTCTTTCAACTGAAATTTCAATTGAACCTTTAGTTCAAATCTTTCAACAAAGTGACACGGCACTTGAGGTACTCACTCATCTATGCCAAGAAATTTGAAACAGAACTACCTGGCTAATTGGCTGGAAGAGACCCGTATTTGTGCCCATTCCAAAAAGAAGTGACTTAATGAAATGCAGAAATCATTGGACAATATCACTGATAGTCCATGAGAGTAAAGTTTTACTAAAGGTAACAGAAATAGTTACAACCATGCATTGACAGAGAACTTCCAGAGGTTCAAGCCAGTTTCAGAAGAGGACATGGAATAAAGGATATAATTGCTGACAGACGGATCTTGGCTAAAAGTAGAGAATACTAGAAAGATGTTTACGTGTGCTGTACTGATTACACAAAGGTTTTCGATTGTGTGAATCATGACAAGATATGGACAACATTGCGAAGTATGAGTATTCCAGATCACTTAATTGTGCTCATGAGGAACCTGTACATAGACAAAGAAGTAATTGTTTGAAAAGAACAAGAGAACACCAAATGGTTTAAAATCAGGAAAGGTGTGCACCAGGGTTGTATTCTTTCACCATACTTATTCAATCTGTATACTAAACAAATAATAAAAGAAGTTGGATTATTTGAAGAAAAACATGGCGTCATGATTGGAGGAAGACTCATTAACAACCTGTGATTTGTAGATGGCACAACTTTACTTGCTGAAACCTAAGAGGACTTAAAATATTTATTGATGAAGATCAAAGACCACAGCTTTTGGTATGGGTTGCACCTCAGTGTAGAGAAAACAAAAATCCTCACCACTGTACAAATAAATAGCATTCATATAAATGAAGAAAAGATTGAAGTTGTCAATGATTTCATTTTGCTTGGAGCAACCATCAACACTTCTGGGAGCAGCAGTCAAGAAATTAAACATGCATTGGACTGGGCAAATATGCTGCACAAGACCTCTTTAAAGTGTTGAAGAGCAAAGATGTCAGTTTGAGGACTAAGGTGCACCTGACCCAAGCTGTGGTATTTTCAGTAACTTCATATGCATGTGAAAGTTAGATAGTGAATAAGAAAGATTGTAGAAGAAGTGATGCATTTGAGTTACAGTGTTGGAGGAAAATATTGAAAGTACCATAAACTGCCAAAAGAATAAATAGATGAATATTGAAAGAAGTACAGTTAAAGTGTTCCTTGGAAGCCAGGATGGCCAGACTTTGTCTTTCATACTTCAGACATATGGCGCAGTTATTTGAACAGAACATGGGAACACTGAATGGTTTAAAATTAAGAAACTTGTGCGACAGGATTGTATTCTTTCACCATACTTATTTAACCTGTATGCTGAGCAAATAATCTGAGAAGCTGGGTTATATGAAGAAAAACGTGGTATCAGGATTGGAGAAAGACTCATTAACAACCTGCAATATGCAGATGATACAACCTTGCTTGCTGAAAGTGAAGATGACTTAAAACATTTACTGGTGAAGATCAAAGAGCACAACCTTCGGTATAAATTGCATCTCAATGTAAAGAAAACAAAAATCCTCACCAATGGACCAATAAACAACATTCTTATCAACAGAGAAGAGATTGAAGTTGTCAAGGACTTCATTCTTGGATCAACTATCAACACTCACGGAAGCAGCAGTCAAGAAATCAAACGAAGTATTGCACTAGACAAATCTGCTGCATAAGACCTTTTTTAAGTGTTGAAGAGCAAAGATGTCAACTTGAGGACTAAGGTGTGCCTGACCCAAGTCATAGTATTTTCAGTAACCTCATATGCATGCAAAACCTGGACAGTGAATAAGGAAGACCGTAGAAGAACTGATGCTTTTGAGTTGTGGTGTTGGAGGAGAATATTGAAAGTGCCATTTGCTGCCACAAGAACCAACAGATCCGTTTTGGAAGAAGTATAGCCAGAGTGCTCCTTTGAGGCCAAGATGGCCAAACTTCGTCTCTCATACTTCGGATATATTGTCAGGAGGGACCAGTCACTGGAGAAGGATACAATGTTTGGTAAGGTGGAGGGTAAGAGAAAAAGAGGAAGACCACCAATGAGATGGACTGGCCAAGTAGCAGCATCGATGGACTCAACCACCACTACCACTATGCAGTAAATGCCTGCCCGTCAAGGTGACTGAGGAATATGATCTGAGCAGTTGGGACAGTCAAGGGCAGGCATAGGGTTTTCACTGACTGATTTTCTAGCAGTAAATCACCAAGCGTTTCTTCCCAGGCACCTCTGGAGGAACTAGAACTGCCATTGTTTTAGTTAGCAGCCTAGAGCACTGAGCAATCATTCACAGCACCCAGAGACTCCTATGGTAATACTGATTTCCCATTACACTATAAATTTCTTGAAGGAAGGAATGTCTTACTTATCCTTCATTCCTCTTATCTTCTAAAAGTTGAAATGAAAAATCCTTTCAGAATGTGCTTGCTGAATAAAACCAAATACCGCATGCAAGATAATAACTCCCACCTCAGCAAAGTCATTTATTAAAACAAACCTTTTTCTTTTTCCAAAAAGCACGTGTAAGGTTGAAATTTTATGATTGTCCTTAACTACTGTGTCAAGAGAGAATTTCATTGTATCATGTGACTTTACAAAAGGAAAATTAAATGTCTTAACTGACTTGGTATAGTAGTGGTCCTTTAGGGATCTGATTTCCTGGAGGGAGTTTTGTTGTTTTGTTTTTTACATAAAGTAGCAATTGTTTGCATGTAAATAAGTTTTTAAAATTGTGTTTGAAAGAGTGTTTCCTTCTGAGACACAAAAGCATCCATCACACCATCTCATTTCCCTTATTATCTTGCTCCATGAATTCATTTTTCATTAACAAAACAATGTTTCTTTGTTTTTGTTTTTAGAAATATACCAATTATAAATTCTTACTCTACTGCCATTGAGTCAATCCAGACATGTAGTGACCATATACAGGGTTTATGAGACTAACTCTTTAAAGGAGCCTCATCTTTCTCCTATGGAGCTACTGGTGGGTTTGAGCAGTCGATCTTGCAGTAAGTAGCCCAATGCCTAACCCACAGGGCTCCTTAATTATAGATTGTTGTTATTAAGTGCTGTCGAGTTGATTCCGACTCATGAAGATCCTGTATAGGATTTCCAAGGAGCAGCTGATGGGTTTGCTCTGACAAGCTTGTCATTAGCAGTCCAGTGCTCATCCAATAGCACCACACCAGTGAGAATCAAGTGAAGGAGACTTTCCTGTGGCTACACATATTAAATTTATAAAGAGCATCAGGCCACATGAAATCCCTGTCTCATCACCTCAGGTGTTCAACAGAATTGTTCAATCATATAAAATCTTATAATTTCTGACTTTATTTTCCAAAATTGGTCCTGAAAGGATTAATAGTTCCTTAAATAAAAATAAAATGGTTTAAAAGGAAGAGATAATGAAAAGGAGAAAAATGTACCCTTGAAGGGCTACAGTTTTCCAACTGAATGAACTCACCTTCCCTCTGGCCTACAACTTCTTATTCCCCACAACCCCAAAGAGCCACTGTGCATAGCTGTACAATTATGTGTAACAGCTCTAGTAATTCTGACTGTGAATCAGTGGAAAAAGAGCAAACCATGTACCCGTGGGTCATGGAGTCATTTACTCTTAGTTTGAATGAATCTCAGGGCATCAAATCCCACATCCTCACTAGAGGAACCTGCAGAGAGAATGGACACCAATAAGTAAATTACAGAATAGTGCACCCAAGTTCAAGAACATATGCAATAAATTCTATATTTTATTTAGGCTTGTCTACATACGTACAAGTGAGAAAATCTTTACAAACCTGGGCAGCAGCTGAATGTTGTGGTTTCTTGTAATCAGCAGCCCATTTTCTTAAGTGCCTATTCTTGTTAAACCTTCAAGATTAACCATTAGTCATGGGATCTTTAACCAGATATTTAATCAGGGAGCAGGTTTCATACCATCCTTTATGACCATCCTAATTACCTTTAAAAGAGCCCTGGTGGCATAGTGGTTTATGAACTGGGCTGCTAACTGTTAAGGTCAGTAGTTCAAATCTACCAGTCTTTCCTTAGGAGAATGAGAGACTTTCTGCTCCTGTAAAGATTTACAGTCTCGAAAACCCTACACACGGTTTCTATGAGTCAGAACCACCATCAGTTATTTCTAAGGAGTCCCTGGTGGTACGTATCATTAAGCATGCTCCTCCTATCTGAAAGGTTGGCAGTTTAAATCTACCGAGAAGCCTTCAGATGAAAGCCTGGCATTCTTCTTCTGAAAGGTTGCAGCCTTGAAAAGCCTAGTGAGCAGTTCGATTGTGGGGTTGTCATAGTGAGAATCAACTCAATGGCAACTGGTTTAGTTTAATAACCTTTTTCTTGTGTGTGTTTGTTTTTTTAATGTTTTATTGTGAGTTATGTGATAGTTTACATGGGGGAACATTAGTTTTACATTCAACCTATCGTATATTGTTTAATTGCCATGGTTACAATCCCTTCCATGCATCATCAACCAACCAAAGGGTATACCCTACAAGCCTGCCCCCCGGTTGTCAGCACACAGCCCCTCCCCCTCTCTATGTCTAAAGTCCCCAGCCTCTCCATCTCTCCACGTCATTGTCTCTGCCTCCATCTCTGTTGTCACTGCTTCTCTCGGTAGGTTTTCGTTCTTCACTCTTCTCCTTTGATGGTCCCAGGGACCTCCGCACCTAGACTGCAAAGTCAATCACTCACCTCCTTTTGCTACAAAACAACTACATTTACATTTCCAACCCTCATAATCAGTCCTGATAACAATTATTCACTATTGTATTACAAGATACCTATCCACATCTCCTTTCATCAGCCCTGCCCAGACAGATTGGATACTACTCAGTGGAGATTCTACCTTCCTCCATACCCTCTGGATCTAGGCTCCCTCATGAAAGCTTGTAAGCCAGTCACTTCTTGACTTTGTAGCCCCCTCCCTCCCATTTTGCCAATTAGTTTAATAACCTTTAACTAGTTAGTCTTCCTTCTTTTCCTCCTCCCTTCCTACCACCCTCCCTGCCACCTTCCTTTCTTTTCCTTTTACTTCTTGCTTCCTTAAGATTTGTTGTTGTTGTTAAAGTGCCGCCAGGTCAACTCCGTCTCAGCAACCCTGTATAGAGTTTCCAAGGAGTGGCTGTTGAGCTTGAACCGCTGACCTTGCAGTTCAAACTGACTTTGCAGTCCAGTGCATAGTACCCTATAAAATCCCAGCCAAGAGAAAATCTTAAAATTGATCTTCTCATGAGCCCTTTTCCTTTTGGGAAGTTAAAAATAAATAATTGACATTTCATTGTAAACAATCAGTTCATCTGAGAAGTTGCTTGCCAATAATGTAAGAAATAATTGTAATCATAAAATGCATGAGAGTGATATTTAACAAATTCAAAATAATTGTCACCAGAGGGAGGGGAGAGGAAGGAGAATGATTTCAGAGAGATGTGCCTAGGAGACATTAGTTGAGTCTGTGTTGTTGCTGTTAAATGCAGTTGAGTTGGTTCTGACTCATAGTGACCCTATACAGGGTTTCCAAGGAGCAGCTGGTGAGGGCCAACTGCTGACCTTATGGTTCAAACCAACCTTGCAGTCCAGTGATTTCTTTATCCCAAAGCATCACACCAGGATTCCTGTAGTGACTTACAATACTCTGGAAAGAAAAAAATTTGATAAAGCTGGACAGAGAATATGAGAATTTTCTATTATTTACCATAACTTTAACTTATAAAAGTAATATGTACTATTGTAGTTTATTAAATGTATTCCAAAATATGTTAAGTGAAATAAAGTAAGGCAGTTAAATAAATAAGAACAAATCAAAGAGCAGAATAAAATGATAACATTCTACGATTTAAGGAAATTTTTTAAATTGCATGCACATGCATATACACAAAACATCTCTGTAATGATACACAAAGGAACAAGAAATAATAAACGGAAAGCTATGTAGCTTAGGAATGGGACTATGAGAGCAATTGGTTACCCTTTTATTGTTGGTTGTTGTTGTTAAGTGCCATCGAGTCGATTCCAACCCATAGTGACCTTGTATAAGGTTCCCAGGGAGCAGCTAGTGAGCTTGAACAACCGACCTTGCAGTTCAAACTACTTTGCATTCTGACACATTAGCCCACAGCACCATACCAGGACTCCTCTGGTAGGTGCCATCGAATTGGATTTGAGTCATCGTAACTACGCAAATGAAATGTTGCCCAGCCCTGTGATGCCTCACAATCACTGCTGTTTGAGTCCAGTGTTGTAGCCACTGTATTAATCCATCTCATTGAGTGTCTCAGCTTTGCCAAGAATGATGTCTTTCACCAGTGATTAGTCCTTCCTGATGACAGGCTCGCCTCTAAGGAGCATTCTGACTATACTTCTTCCAAGACTGATTTGTTTGTTCTTCACACAATCCATGGTACTTTCAGTATTCTTTACCAACACCACAATACAAATGCATCAAATCTTTTTCAGTCTTCCTTAATAAATGTTCAATTTCTGCATGCATATGAAGCAACTGAAATTACTATGGCGTGGGTCATAAGCACTTTAGTCATCAAAATAACATTTTTTCTTTTGAACATTTTAAGAAAATCTTTTGCAGCATGTTTGCCCAATTAGTCATTTGCTTTCTTGATTGCTGATTTCATGGTCATTGATTGTTGTCCTAAGAAGAATAAAATCCTTGAGAACTTCAGTTTCTTCACCGTTTATTATGATGTTCATTGATCTAGTTGTAAGGATTTTCATTTTCTTTATGTACAGGTACAATCCATTCTTTTTTATTATTATTATTAAATGTTTTTATTTTGGATTGAGTGAAAGTTTACAGGGCACATCATCAGCTTCACATTCAATCATTCATACAGCTTGTTTCATTACATTGATTATTATTCCCTCCATATATCATCAGTTAACAGTGTTTCTCTCTATCCTCTTTAGCTTTTTTTTTGGGCGGGGGGGGGGAGGGCGGGGGTTGAGGGTACAATCCGTTCTTAAGACTTAAGTCTTTTACCTTCATCAGCAAGTCATCTTAATTTTCAACAAGCGAAGTTGTGTCATCTGCATATCTCAGGTTATTAATAAGTCTTCCTCCAATTCTTGGATTTTTGTTCAGCATATAGTTTGAATGCCTAAGGTGAAAGAATATAACCCTGCCATGCACCTTTCCCAATGTTAAACCATTCAGTATATCCTCTTGTTCTGCTCAAACAACTGTGGACCGGTTCTGCATAAACACAATTAAGCGTTTTTAAATTCCCATTCTTTTCAATATCATCCATAACTTTTTATGATATATACATTTGAATGTCTTTATGTAGTCAGTAAAACACAAGTGAAAGTGATAAAAACATCTTTCTTGTATTCTCTGCTTTCAACCAAGATCCAACTGGTATCATTAACTATAACCTTTGTTTTAAATCCTCTTCTCAACACAGTTTGAACTTCTAGCAGGTCCCTGTTGAAGGACAGCTGCAGCCATTTTTAAATTCTCTTCAGCAAAATTTTGCTAGCATGTGATATTAATAGTATAGTTCAATAATTTCCACATTATGTGTGATTGCCTTTCTTTGAAGTGGGCATTAATTTGAATATTTTTCAGTCAGTTGGAAAATCTTCCAAATTTCTTGACATAGATGAGTGAGTGCTTCCAGTGTTGCAACTGTTTATTGAAGTCTCTCAATTCCCTCATTTCCTGGAGTCTTGACTTCTGCCAATGCCTCAGCACTGCCTGAACTTCTCTCTATACAAGCTTTTCTTGATTGTATGCTACCTCCTGCACAGGTTAAATACTGACCAAATTCTTTTAGGTACACTGACCTTCTTTTGATGCTTCTTGGATCATTCTCCCTTCCCACCCCCATTGTTGTTGTTGTTGTTGTTCAGTTGCATCGAGTCAGTTCCGACCAATAGCGACCCGAGGAGCAACTGCTGAGATTGAACTGCTGACCTTCCAGTTCAAATGACTTGGCAGTCCTGTACATTAACCCACAGCACCACACCAGGACTCCTATATTTCCTCAACTTCCCGGGTTTTATTGACTACACAAGTCATTCAAATGTATAGATCATGACACATGTTGTGGATGATTTTCTCCCCACAGAATATTCCAATATTATAAGTTAAAGCTTGAATTTTCCCTTCGGTTCTTTCAGATTGGGAAATATTAAGCTTGTTCTTCCATTTTGTTTTTCTAACTCCAGGTCTTTTACGCATTTCACTAGACTAGTTTGTCTTCTCAAGGTGCCCATTGAAATTATCTGTTCAGCTCTTGCACTTTATTTCTTCTGTTTATCTTAGCTATTCTGAACTCAAGTGCAAGTTTCAGACTGACTTCTGACATCCATTTTGATCTTTTCTTTCTTTCCTGTCTTTTTTTATGACTTTTTACTTACTGATGTATTCTTTTATATTTTTTTAATATTTTATACCATGAACATGTCTCACCTAATAATAAAACTACATAAAATACAAAGATGCAAATAAACAAGAAATTATGGAGAGAAGAATATTAGAAAAAAAAGAAGTAAAAGTAAATGAAGATCCTCTTCCTTTCTTTTTTCTCTTTGTTTCTGTGGTGAAATGAATAAGTCTTTATGTGATCCTTTTCTCTGACTCTTTGGAAAAACAGCCTGAGAGATTTTTTGCCCTAAACCTTTGCCCTAGTTTTCTACTCAGAGGATTTATTACTTTTGTCTAGGTTGACTGACATTTCTTGGGTACACTGTAAATGACTGGGTTTGATACATTTAGTCTGGTCCTCTCTGTAGCCTGCCCTTTGATTGGTATACACCTTGCAAGAATTAGTCAATTGGACTATGCAAATGAGGTGAGTTGTGGTGGAGCTGTGTCTGTTATGTAAATTAAGTGACTGTGACCTACTGAGAGGGGATTGGTCAGTTCCTGGCCCTGGTGGAAGGGTCATGCGTTGCAATGTATGAAGAATTTATTTATATATATACCCAGCCCACAACATTTGGCAGATAGAAAGAAGCAAGAAGAGAACAACATGAAGAAGCAGAAGGAAGTAAAGCAGAAAGAAGTAGCAAAGAGAGAGAGAAAGAGGAATCTCTTAAAAGAGCTCTAACAATGGTCAATGGTCAAAGAATGCAACACTGAAGATGTTGACAGGTGCCCAAACCCCCCAGCTCCAGAAGGGGCCCAGCACCAGATCTGGCAGTAACAGACTACAGGGCCAAGATGAGCTTGTCCTCAGGGGTCTGAGAAGAGCTGAGAGAGTTACCATGCACTTTCAAAGGGAGACTCTGCCTACTTGCCTGTTGATCCTGATTCCAAATTATAGCCTGTTCCTTAATAAAGCATTTACCTTTGAGTTCTGTGTGGCCTTTGCAATGGGTTATTGAACCCAACAGAGAAATAGTGTCGCAGGAGGGACAGTTGGTTAAGAATTGGTGAAGGCTGGAGAGTGAAGGTGTGTCTAACCTCCACCTCATAGAGATCAACTTTGAGCTGATCTTGATTCCCATAATCCCTCTTAAATTAGACAAGTTCTGATACTGATCCTGTTACTACTCTGACCATTTTACACTTCCTTTGTTTCTGTTTTGTTTGTTGGTTGGTAATAAATGTGTAGAATTTCTAAAGGAAGTAAAGAGACCCAGACTCCTTCATTTGTAAAAGCAGTAGATGGGTGGACAGCTGGGAAGGTACAAGAGGAAATGGTAGAATGTCTGGTGAATTCTGATTATGGTCATCATGTGAGGGCACCAAGGCTAAATATCCTTTTATGTTGTGGAATTGCAGTTTTCCAACTACATTCCCAACCAGAGTTTGAACTTTTCAAAGGCAGTCACTAGGTTTGTGGATCTTCATAACTCTTTTCACTGAAAAATCTGATTGGTAATAAATGATCTTATATATATGCTTTGTCTAAATTTAATGGCTAACTGATTAGAATGGTGGCATGGAGGTCCTTAGTGAATGAAGCATTACGAAAAGGAATAAAGTTGCCATGCATTCCCTTTCAAGGGCAAAAAACACTGTACATTTTTGCCATTACTATAAGCGTAGTGGCTACGAGTTGGGCTGCTAATCTCACAGTCAGCAGTTCGAAACTACCAGCTGTTCCGCAAGAGAAAGATGAGGCTTTCTGCTCCCATAAAGATTTACAGCCTTGGAAACCCTGTGCAGGGTCGCTATGAGTCAGAAACAACTCCACGGCACATAACAACAACAACATTATCTAGGGAAAGCAACAGAATATATTTTAAATAATAAAACTCATGATCAATGCTGGGTAGAGTTACAGTGGAACCTGCTTTAAAACCTCAACAATAATCATTTACACTTAACAGAGCTGTTATTTATATGCAAAAGGTCCTGTTTAAATGTTTTAAGTGGAGTAGGATAACTCATAACTCACTCCTCACTCATCACCCCCTACCCCCCTGCCCCCAGCCCAGCCTGTAGGTTGAACGTGAGTCTTGTGATTGTTTATTCTGTTTAAATTTTTTTTTTAGTGCAATGAAAATATAAGACAAGTTACATTCTACATTTTAATTTTAGAGTTTTGAATATCAAAATGCTTGTGGATTTATGATATTTATTTTCCCTTTAATAAAAAGGTGAAGAGTTTTACTGTATGGTAATATTTCAGTAAAATAGTGCAGATTGCCATGGTTGTGACTAACCAGCAAATACATACCCATATTACCATCCAGTCCATTCTAACTCATAGGAACCCTATAGGACAGAGGAGAACTACCCATAGGACCTCCTAGGCTATACTCTTTACAGGTACAAATTGGCAGGTCTTTCTCCCACACAATCATTGGGTGGGGTCTAACTACTAACATTTTGATTAGCAGCCAAGCATTTAAGCATTGTGTTCCTTGTTCTTGTTGTTGTCGTGTATCATCTAGTCAGTTCCGACTCATAGAGACCCTATTTGGAGTCTCCAAGGAGCAGCTGGTGAGTTTGAATCATAGTTTTTATGATTAGAAGTTCAGTCCTTATTCTATAGCGCCACACCAGGATTCCATTATGCTATTTGTGTTAAGTGCTATCTAGTCTGTTCTGACTCATAGCCACCCTGTCTAGGGTTTCCAAAGAACAGTTGATGGGTTTGAACCACCAACCTTACAGTTCAAACTGAGCTTGGGATCCTGTGCATTATCCTGCAGTACCATCTCATGATTCCCTTGTGTTATTAGGGTTCCTTATACATTCATGTCCCTACATATTAATCTCTAGTAAATATCTCCAATCTGATTGTTACACAGGGTTAACATTCTAAAATGTGTAGTTATTGGGGGTGTCATCTTGTGTAAAGCTCATGTCACACCCCATATTATCTTTCTTCCTATTGCACTGAATTCCTATTTCACTAAGTTAAAATGTATGCATGAAGAGTGCCGAAGTGTGGGTTGGTAGCAGGCTTTGGAGAGAATTCCATTTTCTTTTTGAAACTTGCTATGGAGCTTTCTCTTCCTTCAGTGCATCTTTGGACATTTTAAAATCAAAATATTTGCAGTGAAAAGTTCAGAGAAAATGAGTTATTAACATTTCAGCAAAGAGTAGATGACTGAATATTTGTTTCCATCAGCTGTTCCATGAAAATGCCCATGTGGAATGAGACAGTCAGTGGTGTTTCATGATGTCTGCACTCCCATCATCTTTAATGTTGGCACCATTGTGAGTCCCAGTGTATTTGTTCAGAACACAGCTGTATCTCTTGTATTCCCTACAAGAGATAAATAGTACCAACAAGCCTTATAAAAAGGACAATTTTGCTCCAGTCCTTGCTTGGGCACTCACATCCTTTGATCTAGAATTTCTAAGATCGATGTTAATTAGCCAGTTTACTTACTTCTTATATAGGTATATTTCTCAGCATTTTAAAGTCCATTTTCCTTCTTTTTTGAGTTTTTTTCTTTCTTTCTTCCTTCTTGTGGTTGTTGTTGAGACTATACACAGCAGAGCATACTCCCAATCAACAATTCCTACATGTACAATTTAGTGGCAATAATCACATTCTCCAAGTTGTCCAAACATTCTGACTCTCAGTTCCTAAATTGTTCCTCTGCCATTAGCATAAGCTCCTTGCCCCACAAGATTCCTATCTGTTCTTTGGAATTGCCATTGTCAATTTGATCTCTTGTAGATAGTGCTTCTTGATCAACACAACCACGTCACGACTTCCTGTAACATTCTTGAAAACTCATAACAAACTTTCCAAAAAAATTGAATTGCGTGAGTACCATCAAATTCAACATGTCATAATATTTAGAATGCTTTTCAGTAATACCTATACCAGTCTGAAAAATTTGGAATGGTTAAGAAGAAGGGGATTATGAAGGAGCCAAATGAGCCTTGTGCTGAGAGTTTCTGGCTTGATAGCATACCTCAAGATTAGACATAGTTCCATGGGAAATGTCATTCAGACTTAGGCTTTGATACTTAATGGATGGAGATAGGATGGTGGGGTAAACTTAGGATTTGCCTTCTCTCTCATTGACCAAGCGTCTTTTTTAAATTTACCATCCCTTTCTTCTTCCCTTCTAGAGCATCATATGTACTGGAAGGCGGCAGTGGTACCCAGACCCCTACTTGATCTACTGCATCCAGTCATGTGAGGTAAGGCAGCCTTCCCCTCACCAAACCCAGACTAGAATCCACTCTACTCATAGAGACCTGAGTCCCTGTGCATCACCATCCTGTTCTCTCACCACCCTCCTTCCTCCACTTTATTTTTAATCTCTTTAAGTGTAGCTCCACAACCCCACTTTTATGGAAGCTAGTATTTTGGGCTTTCTAAAGTAAAAGCTCATGGGCTCCACTTAAAATGCCTTTAATAATAAAAATAAGTTAAAACGCAATAGGATTGCTTATGGTTTTGAAATTCTATAAGTGGGCCCCAGAGGCATTATCTACAGAAAATTCTGTCCCTGTCCAAACATCTGACACCGATTTGTTAGATAACTTTACCACAATATCAGCTCAAAATAACAGTCAAGCTCATTAATCCTTTATTTAATGTGTTATGACGTTACATGAAAATGACAACAACTGCACTTTCCTTACTTTCATTGATTAAAACTGTCCTGTTGTTGTTGCCATTGAGTCAGCTCTGACTCAACAGAATGAAACACTCCCTGGTCCTGCACCATCCTCCCAGTTGTTGTTATGACTGAGGTCATTGGTGCAGCCACTGTGTAAATCCATCTCAGTAAAGTGCTCCTTCTTTTTCAATGAATTGCTTAGTTAGACTAAGAACATCTGAGAATGAGACAGAGCCTTGCTGAAGGAGGATAACCCTAATATCCTGACATGAACAAGAAGGATAAATTCCACCCCACCTCCATTTAAGCCCTTTCATCCCAGGACTAGCCAGTGACAAATATAAATATTCCCATATCAGTCACAATAGGTTTTGTCATCCAAATCTCTCACTGGAAATAATTAATCCACTTAGCAGCAATGCTTGGGTAATCCTGGCTCCTCCTTTTGTGCAACCAAGAGAGTCTTTAACTGACACTGATTTCTGACACCCTCTTTCCTTCCTTCCCCATCAGACACCCAACCCACATGCATGCTAATCCCTCTATTCTTCTGTATCTCTGTACTCTTGGTCTAATTCTGGGAATCCAGGATGCACATGAGGCCAAAGTCAGATAATGGGTGGGGTCTGAAAGAATAAGGCAAACTGGGTAGGGAAATGATAGCTTTTTCAAACAAACAAACAAACAAACAAAAACTTAAAAATAAAGCATTCTAAAAGTGTATAGGGAACCGTGTTAGCATGGAATTTGCTTTGTTAGGGCAAAGGCCAATAAAATAGCTCCTTTGCTGCCATCATTAGAAAAACAGATGGCAATGGGGTGGGGAAGCAGGAGAGAGGGGAGTGAGTCATCTTCTGGGCAGGGAGGGAGAACTGGGAAGAGAAGGCCAGGGAGGGAGGGAGATAAACAGACAGAGGACTCTGGGAGCTGGGACAAGATCAAAGTAATCCTGAGAATTCCCTTCTGCTGCTTCTATGCATGACTGCAAGTGGGAGGCTGGATGACAGGGTTTGGAACTGGCTTCGGTGTTTCCCAGAAGGTTACAATGCAAACTTTCCCCACATTTTCCTCCCCTCTTTCCTGTACCCTAGTGCACCTCCTCGATACCTTATCTAGAGCTCCCAAGGATTGTATGGTCCTTTATGGATATGATAAGGAACAGAACTGAACCCAAATGAGACATTTTGTTACTCAGTGTCTAAAAAGAATTTTCTTTCTTATTTTCCAATGTGGAATATAATTCTAAACAACTCCCTTTAGACACTCAATCTTAGCATTCAACCATGAGAGTAGGATATCCTGTTCTTTATTATTCCCGATAAGACCCAAGTCAATTAATCGATCACCTAATATCCACTGCCCAAATCTCCCTTCATGTCATTTCTGTAACTTTATTTGTATCTGCTCCTTTTGACACAGAGATTTTTTACTTTAATTTCCCACCATTCGGTGTATCTAAGGATTGTTGTTCTTAAGTGCCTAAGTTTTTTTCTAAAAAACACTTTGAGTAATGTTGTTGGTTGTGTGCTGTGTGATTCGATGCCAGCACATAGCAACTCTGTCAGGCAGAGTAGAATTATTCCATAGGGCTTCCTACTAAACTCTTTACATCGGCAGATTGCCAGGTCTTTTCTCTGACAGAGTCATTGGTTGGTTTGAACTCCTGACTTTTTAGTTAGCAGCTCAGATTTTAACCATTGCTCCATCACGGTTTCTTTTATTCTATCAATGGCACCCCCTTACTGTCATTTAGGTTCTTATTCTATCAGCAAGAACATAGACGATATCCACAATCCAAACTGGTTCATACATGAAATTCTATTTTCTAGTTGTTCCTTACATCCAGCTTTATGGACCGTGCACACTCCTTGCATTTCTATTGTATTTATAAGCTGCAGATGAGCAAGGAATGACAGCTTGCTTCATGGAAAGGCGTTGGTTGCAAACAAATCTAGATTTAAATCCTGGTTCAATTGAGTAATGTGAGTCCATGTGTCTTAATCTTAATGAAAGAGCTCAGGCAATAAGGCTATTATAAAGAATTGTTATGAGGAATTAGTATGGCAATGCACATAGAGCAGCTAGCACCATGCTTTGCCCATAATTGACGCTTATAAAGTGGTAGCATTTGTTATGAGCTCTTAGCCACTTTGTGACTATTTGCTAAGTGAGTAAAGCAAGAGGCAAAGTTGCTGGTGTGTCTTCAAGATAATTAGGTGCAAATTTACAGTATGGGCAAGGGAAGGGGAGGAAAAAAGAAACAAGTAATGTGCCATTCTTATGAAGATTCATTGAGATTCATAATTCACAAATCTCTTGGAGACAGTCAACTGCGGTGTCCCACTGGTCACCAGATCTGTCAGTCACCAGATTTTTTCTGACAGCATCTCTGTTCACTACTGGTATTCCTGATTGGTGAAATGGTTTAAGACACTCAGCTGCTAACCAAAATATTAGAAATTCTAGTTCACCCAAAGGCACCTAGAAAGAAAAAGAAAAAAAAAAAAACAGCCCTACAAAACCTACTCTGACACACATGGGGTCACCATGAGTCAGAGTTAACTCAATGACAATTGTGTGTGTGTGTGTGTTTTACTGGATATTCATTCCTACTGCTCCCACCTCTAGTTGGGCCTCAGTACTGCTCACCTGGGCTACTACAGCAATTTCCTGGCTATTCTCCCAATTTCCAGACTGTGGTCCATCGGTTCTGTTCATTTTTTCTATTGCTGCCTCTGGGTTCTTTCTATTGTGTCTATCTTTTGTCGAACATGTTTCAGGAACTCCCGCATTATTTTCACATTTAAATCCAATTCTTTTGTGGGTCATAATGGGACTTTGTCTTATCTTTTCTAGTCTGTGTATGCACTCTTTGTTCCAAACATACCAATTGTTCTAGAAATGTCATGGACTTTTCGTTCTGAGTCCACATTTCTCCTGCTTGCTGGGTGATCTTGGGAAAGTTCTTGTGCCTCAGTATCCTCCACAGAAAGTGGGATGAGTCACGTTGTAATGCTTACTTCATAGGTTATTGTTGTTGTTGTCTGTCAAGCCAGCTTCAACTCATAGTTACTCTATAAAGGGTTCCCAAGGATTGACTGGTGGATTTGAACTGCCCACCTTGTGATTAGCTGTCCAGTGCTTATCCAACACTGCCATACCAGGATTCTTGATAGGTTGTATTGAGGATAAATGAGATAATATAAACAGAGTTTTGACTAATGTATAGTTGTTGTTGTTGTGTGTTGTCAAGTTAGTTTCAACATATAGCAGTTCTGTATAAGGTTTCCTGAAGTAGCTAGTGGGATTGAACTGCTGACCTTGTGATTACTAGCCCAGCAGTTATGGACAGAGCCACACCAGGGCTCAATGTCTAGTGGTGATGGTGTGCCATGGAGTCACTTCCTACTCATGGTAACCCTGCATACTTTCAGAGGCTATACATCTTTATGGGAGCAGAAAGGCACATCTTTCTCCCAGGGAATGCCTGGTAGTTTCGAACTGCTGACCTTGAGATTAGCAGCCTGACTCATAATCACTACAGTACCAGAGCTCCTTCAATGTCTAGTACATAATACCAAAATAATAGTAATGCTTGCCATTGAGTAGATTCCACCTCATAACAACTAAATAGGAAAGTGTATAACTACCCCATAGGATTTACAAGCCTGTAAGCTAAGGAGCGCTGGCAACGTAGTGGTTACGAATTGGGCTGCAAGCCACAAGGTCAGCAGTTCGAAACTAGCTGCTGTTCTATGGGAGAAAGGTGAGGCTTTCTGCTCCCTAAAAGATTTACAGCCTCGGAAACCCTGTACAGGGTCGCTATGAGTTGAAACCAACTCCACAGCATATAACAACAACAACAACAAGCTGGACTGCAAGGTCATTTTGAACTGCAAGGTTGGCAGTTCAAGCTCACCAACTGCTCCTCGGAAACACAATAGAGGGTCACTGTGAGTCAGAAGCAACTCGATGGCACTTAACAAGTACAACAATCTTTACAAGGAGTCCTGATGTGGTGCTGTAGGATAAGCCCTAGACTGCAAAGTCAATTTGAACCACAAAGCAGGAGTTCAAACCCATCAGCGCTTCTTGGAAACTCTATGTAGGGTTGCTATGAGTTGGAACTGACTCGATGGCACTTAACAACAGCAACAATCTTTACAAAAAGAGACTGCTACATCTTCTGTGGAGTGAGTGGTGGGTTTGAACCTACTAACCACATGATTTGCAGCCAAGCACTTTACCACTGCACCACCAGTGTTCCTCCTTTAGTGCATAATAAATACAGGCAGTCCCTGGATTACGAACAGCATCCATCCCTAAGTGTCTTTAAGTCGAATGGATATGTTAGTTGATACAGTTAGGTACGATTCGTACCTAACAGCAGTTAGCCAACTATCTTAGTATAGCATATATAGTATACCTTTCTATGTATAAAAAAATTAAAGAAACACTTCCAAATTCACTAAGCATCTTTGACATAATACAGCTAATAATAATAATGTTTTGATGCATGCTACAAAGAAGCACTCGCTTGTTGTTGTGGATGATTGTATGAACCTAAAATTTTTATAATAGGTTTCATGGGGTTGGTTCCTAAACCAGATTTTCATAACCTGTAGTAGATGATGTAATAAATATTATCTAGTATCTGTTTTATATTTCTCAATGTAAATAAAACAAACATTCTCACCACTGGACCAATAAACAACATTCTTATCAGCGGAGAAAAGACTGAAGTTGTCAAGTACTTCATTCTTCTTGAATCAACTATCAACCCTCATATAATTAGCAGTCAAGAAATCAAACAATGTATTGCATTAGGCAAATCTGCTTCACAAGACCTTTTTAAAGTGTTGAAGAGCAAAGATGTCAGCTTGAGGACTAAGGTGCGCCTGACCCAAGTCATGGTATTTTCAATAACCTCATATGGATGTGAAAGCTGGACAATGAATAAGGAAGACTGTAGAAGAACTGATACTTTTGAATTTTGGTGTTGAAGGAGAACATAGAAAGTGCCATGGGCTCCAAAAGAACCAATAGATCTGTTTTGGAAAAAAGTGTAGCCAGAGTGCTCCTTGGAGACCAGGATGGCCAAACTTTGTCACTCATACTTCGGACATGTTATCAGGAGGGACCAGTCAGTGGAGAAGGATATCATGTTTGGTAAGGTGTAGGGTCAGAGAAAAAGAGGAAGACCCCCATCGAGATGGGCTCAAGTGTGGCAACAGTAATGAGGTTGGCCCAGGACCGGGCAATGTTTTGTTCTGCTGTGCATAAGGTCGCTATGGGTTGGTACCAACTTGATTGTACCTAACAACAACAACATTTTATATAACATACATCTAATGGGAGTCCTGGTGTGACACTGTAGGATAAGCACTGGACTGCTAATCTCAAGGTCAGCACTTCAAATCTACCAACCAGTCTTTGGAATCCTATATAGAGTCACTATGAGTCAGAATCGTCTCAGTGACACTTAACAACAGCAACAATGTGCCTGTATCTTTGCATATGTAGGTCTCCTTTCTCAATTTCCAAACCCCATACAATATTTCTTCTGAACCAATCAATGGCTCTTAGTTGGGTCTATTTTCTTCCTGAGGGAACATTGGCATTGTCTGGAGACATTTTCATTTCTCTTGACTTGTGGGGAGAGGGCAGTGATTGCTGTTGGCATTAAGTGGGTATAGGCCACATCCTACAATGCACAGGACAGTCTCTGGAGCAAAGAATTATCCAGTCCAAAATGTGCTTAGTGCTGCTGTTGAGAACGTCTCACTGAGCTAACTCTTACTCATCCTTCTGCACGTTTTCCAGATACCCTCCCTTTCTATTGGAGTATTTCATAGCTAGCACCTCTCACAACCACCCCTAAACACAAAAAGTTCCTGGAAAAATTCCATTATCCTTTAACATGACTTTTTCCACAAACTTTTTGATAGTCCCTGTTATGAATCCAGTGCATTATCCTGTAGTACCACACCAGAACTCCATGTTAATGTGTCTAAAGTACCAAACAACGTCACTTTTTAGTGGCCATGCTGCCTAAGGAGCCATGCGCCTAGCTGTTTGGGGTCAGGGTTGTATTGAAACAGTATCTTCAAAATTAGGGGAAAGTCCACTTTCACCCACTCCACATCTTTATGAATCTATTTACAGCAGATGTTTTTGTTGTTGTGAAGTGCCATCAAGTCAATTCTGACCCATAGCAACCCTGTATAGGGTTTCCAAGGAGCAGCTGGTGAGCTTGAACTGCTGACCTTGCAATTCAAACAGCTTTGCAGTCTGGCACATTAATCCACAGAGCCACTCCAGGACTCCTTACTGCAGATGTTGTTGTTGTTGTTAAGTGCCATCAAGTCGGTTCTGACCCATAGCGACCCTGTACAAGGTTTCCGAGGGTGTAAATCTTTATGGGAGTAGAAAGCCTCATCTTTCTCCCGTGGAGTTGCTGGTAGTTTCGAACTGCTGACCTTAAGATTCGCAGCCCGATTCGTAACCACTACGCTACCAGAGCTCCTTCTGCAGATAGTTGTGGTTAATTAATGTTCTTGAAGCCTCTACTACAACTTATAAAACTTTCCAAATAAGAGCCTCAGGGCATTGGCTGCTACATCCTTCTATAAATCCTCATTGTTGCCATTATAGATGCTGGTCATTGTCCCTGCCCCATGATTTCAAGCTCATCTGATAGGTGCATCCTTCTAACTGTCTGTAGTGCCACAAGTGTTGCAGAAGTGTTTTGCTCACTTGTGTTTTCCCTTTGGAAAACTCAGGCATAATCCTCCAGTGACATCTGCTTTTGCTTCTCTGAAGACAGTGACTGTGAATGGAATAAACAACTGCGACTCTGAGATGCTTAAATTAGAAAGAATCAAACTGGTCTTCTGTGAAGACAGTGAAAATGAAAAATAGGAACAGAATACAAGGAGAAAGCAAATAAACAGCATCTCCTGGGTGGAATCAGAGGCTTTGTAAAAGATACAATGAAGACAGTATGGGGTAGCAGAAGGAAAGCTGGACTGGTGTCTGAAGTCAGGCTTGAATCTCAGTTCCATCCTTATTAGCTGTTTTCTTGAGTAAGTCAGTTACTTCTCTGAAGTGAAATTTCCTCAGTTTTAAAATTATATAGATAGAGTTTATCTTTTAAAATTGTTGTCAGTGGCCAGATTCAGAAAACTATGGAGACATACCCATAAAGCTGTGGATTTGATATTCAGCTCAGTCATGCCTCATTAAAGCCTTGTTCATGCTAAGTTTTCAGGAATAATGGCAAACTTACACTTACCTCTGGGGATTTTTACCATTCATATAATTTTGGTTTGGGTTATGCCCATAGATGCTTCTCTTAAAGGGCCCTTATTCAGATTTGTTACCTTCTTCTAGGACAGGTTTCCAAATTGTCACTGGATAAATGACATTTTGGAAACCTGTCTTTCCATGACATCTTTTAAGATCAATCCTCATTCTAGTTTTATAACTTCCATCGTGGCACTAGCAAGAAAAAGAAAATTTTAAGATAGAGATGAGAGTCAGTTGTTGTTGTTTGGTGCCATCAAGTCGGTACCGACTCATAGCGACCTTATGCACAGCAGAACGAAACAGTGCCCGCTCCTGGGCCAACCTCAGTACAAGTACCTATTATACAAATATTCAGTGTACTTTAATTGAATAAGTTGTCATTGTTTGTTGCATGCAGTCAAGTAGATTTCAACTCAGAGACCCTATAGGACAGAGTAGAACTGCCCTAAGGAGTTTTCTAGGCTTTAATCTTTACGAGAGCAGATTCCCAAGTCTTTCTCCAGTTAGTATACCAGTTAGTAAAGGAGCATATAATTTCATTTATCAGTAATACTAAGTGACTTCTGTTACTCCAAAAAAAAAAGTGATGTTTTTTTCCAATCTTTATCATGTTGTTATTAAGTGCCATTGAGTCAGTTCTGATTCTTTAGAGACTCTGTATAGTTTTTCTGCGGAGTGACTGGTGAGTTTGAATCGCCAACCATGTGGTTCAAGCAGACCTTGCAGGCCTGTGCTTATACTTCAGTGCCACACCAGGACTCCAGGCAATACATCTTGTTGTTATTATTAAGTGCCATTGAGTCAGTTTCGATTTATAGTGACCCTGTATAGGCTTTCCAAAGAGAAGCTGATAAGTTTGAACTGCTGACCTTGGGTTTTCAGTCAAGTGCTGATCCTAACGGCAATATATACAGAAATACATAAATATTGAGAGGTTGATAAAGCAAGCCAGTCAGGAGGAATATTTGGTAAAGGATTGTTTAATAAGACTGTCTTGAGCCCTTACTTGATCATTTTGATGTTCCTGAAGGATTAAGAAGGTATCAGAATACTGGAAGAAAAACCATTTTAAAAGAAATGGGGATTGAACAATAAAAGATATAGACCTAAAAATGTGACTTCTCTACTAGATAAAGTTCTGGGACAAATTTCTCAAAGTCCATGTCTTATGTTTAAGAAGCATGCTGTCTTCTACTGATAACATGCTCTGTGACAGAATAGTTAGTCGAAGAGATAAAATAAATGCTACTATTTAAATTTATCAGTTGTATCATCCCAGCCCAAATTATATGTCCTGCTGTGGTGCTGTAGGATAACGCACTGGATGGCAAGGTCCATTTGAACCGCAAGGTCAGCAGTTCAAACTCACCAGCTGCTCCTTGGAAACGCTGTACTGAGTCACTATGAGTCACAACTGACTCTATGGAATTTAACAACAACAATTTAAGAAGAGTGCAGTGGCTCTGTATGATAAACACTAGACTGAAAACCACAAGGTCAGTGGTTCAAGCCTTCCATGGGAGGAAGATGTTGCTTTCTGCTTCTGCAAAGATGCTCAGCCTCAGAAACCCTATGACAGGGTCACTACGAGTCAGAGCCAACTCAATGGCACTTAACAACAACAACAAAAATAACAGTTTAAGAAGAACTCTGGTGGTGCAGCAGTGATAGTACTCAGCTGTAAACTCAAAAGGTTGGTAGTTGGAACCCACCAGCTGTTCCACCAAAGATGCTTCCATAATGATTTGCAAATCCTATGGGGCAGTTCTACTCTGTCCTATATGGTTGCTATGAGTCAGAGTGGTCTTGATGGTAATGGCTTTAGTTTAAGAAAGCCCCTGAGGAGTGACCACATGGTGAATCAGTGTGGCAGCTTGTGATGACTGGGAAGGCCCATCCAGTGAAGCACAGGAGTTGTCCTGGAAGCACCTTGTCTTTAGACATTTCACAAGGATGATGGTAATATGCTTGCTTCTTTGTTTTTTAACTGTGCTCAATAATAAGGAGCTCTGGTAGCATAGTGGTAACAAATCCGACTGCTATCCTTAGGGTCAGCAGTTCGAAACTACCAGCTGTTCCATGGGAGAAAGATGAGGCTTTCTGCTCCCATAAAGACTTACAGCCTCGGAAACCCTATACAGGGTCGCTATGAGTCGGAACCAACTCCATGGCACATAACAACAACAATAACAATAATTAACCAAAGTTTTATCAAAAACTTAATAAAACACTACTTTTTAAAAAAAATTAACCAAGATATGTAATAAAAAAGCAGGTTTTTAGGTTCTAGTCCTCCCTCCTTAATCCTATATGGCAAATCTGAGGTTAAGCCCAAGAGTTTGCTTTTGAAACAAATGCTGTAGGTGCTTCACAGGCAGGTGGTCCTCAACCACACTTTGAGAAATACCAGACAGATATTGATCAGTACACTCTAGGTAGTAGCCGGCAAGAAAATGATCCATTTTTCAAGAGTTCTTAAATATGTGGCAAACTTTTCCTGAAAGAGAATAAAGTTCAAAGATAGAAGCTAAAGGTATCTGGGAGATGATGTGAACAATGAAATGATCACAATCTAGGAAAGTGTGAATTGTTTGAAAGCTTATACTTGAAATTTAAAATAGATAGATTTATGGCCTATCATGGGTCAACATTCAGATGGTCCTGACCTAAAAGCAATAAACTACTCACAAATAAGTAACATATTTAATAAATAGATAACCTGAAGTTAATGATTTGTCATGATTCTTATCATGATCTAATTTCTATTTTTCATCCATAGCCACCATGAAAGATGACACATGTTGAGAGTAACAAATATGAAAGCCCAAATCATAATAATAGCAATACCCTGTGGCAGATCCAAAGAACTGGGTTTTAAGCCTGAGAAGGCCAAAGGTTTATATAATAAATATGTTCATGTAATCAGTATTTTGCACAGAGAAGAGTTAACACCTTTCCCTCCCCCAGTGAGAAAAAAAAATAGAACACAATAGGATTAGAATATGAAATAAATTATTTAAAGTTTTAACGACATCTACTTCCTGTCTGACATGCTTAGCATTTTCTCGTGTCTTCAGATCAGAGGATGGTTTGGTATTTTCTTTGCCAGTAAATCTAGCTCTCCATGGATTTAAAAGTAAATGTATTTATGTTGTCTTGAATCAACCAACACAGATACATTTATGGGTCTTTACCATGTAAGTGGAGTCCTGGCATGGCACTGTGGGTTAATGCACTGGACTGCAAGGTTGGTTTGAACCACAAGCTTGGCAGTTCAAGCTCATCAGCTGCTCCTTGGGTTGCTATGTGTCAGATCCGACTTGACGGCACTTAACAACAGCAGCAACCGTATACATAAGGAGCTCTGGTAGCATAATGGTTATGAGTTGGGCTGCTAACCTCAATGTCGAAACTATCAACTGTCCTGCTGCTGTAAAGATTTACAGCCTCAGAAAACCTATGCAGGGTCACTATGAAGGCACACTACCACCATATAAGTGCTACTTCCATAGAAACTTATGTAGCAGGAAATTGGGGGTGGGGAGGTGGGAACAAAATGAGGTTCAGGAGACTGGTTGCATTTCCTTAAATGTAGGTGGGCAGTTGTATTGTTTTTGCACATTTAGTGAGTAGTTGAGACCAATAATACTTCCATCACTAATTCATTCCATCTGCTACACCATTCCTTGGATTCTTTCTTCTGAGTTGTCTTGGACTTCTTTCTGTCTCCCTTTCATTATTTATATTCCAGATGGTAGCCCTGCTAGCTGTGTCTAGAACATATGTTTCTCAATCACTCCTGGCCACTGCCTGGGTTTACTGCTGCTGTATGTCTGTGGTATGCATGGGACAATAGCTAACTCATGAACTGGAAAATAATGGCAGGAAAATTGAGTTTTTATTGCACCTTTTTTCCCCCTAGAGCTTGAGTCAAGAAGGGTCAGAGAACTAGAGTTAAATTGAAAGTCCCAGTTAAGGGGAGATGCTTTATTTTGGAAAATAGAATGCCTGCAAGTAGGTCTGGAAGTCAGATGATGGGAGGTAAGAGGTGAAGAGGCAGTCAGCAGATTCATCTACCTAAATACTGATAATAATGGGTTGCTATCTGAGGTCCTCCTGGGGAAAGGTTCTATCCTTTGTGATGGGTTTGTACACTTGTTTTTTAGGACAAGCTGTGATATATAAAATTAAGTAAATAGAGTATTAGTCCTTCATATTTGGCCATGTGATACTCTACTTCAGAGTGGTAAAACTTCATAAAGTCAAAGGATATTTGTTGTAAAAAGTGAAATGTAAAGGTGGAGAATTCTGGTGGACCGCAGTGCAGAGTCACAACAATCCCTGTGACAGAGGAACCCAGCTCAGTCCCTTCCATGGAAACAGAAAGGTGCCTTTACTCCCGAGTCTATGCAGGTATGCTTCAAGACATGAGTGAGACCATCAGTTTTGCATGCTACCCTTAAGACTCTTAAGTGAGATTGTGAAATTTGGACCTGCTCCTTAAACTTGCAAAGAAACAAAGTGTAGCATTGGGATGGTCCCAGCTTGGTGGCCTCAGCATCTCCTTGGAACCTTGTTATAACTGGAGATTCTCAGATCCATTCTGGACTTACTAAATCAAGAACTTACAAATCAAGACTTACTAAATCTGGGCATGGGCCCAACACCCTGTTTAACCAAGTCCTTCAGGTAATTCTTAATGCATATGTAGATTTAAGACCCACAGGTCTAGTTAGAAGCAGGGCTTTGAACTGGTATAAACCAGTTCAGTCATGGCTGCCAAAGTAAAATCAGAACAGATCCAGATTTACAAAATTGGAGTGAAGGGGAATAATAACTAGAACAGGAAAAGTTATAAGTTGAAGCCCTGGAATGGAAGACTGAAAATAGGAATGTTGTTTTGTTGTTAAGTGCCATCAAGTGAGTTCTGACTCATAGCAACCCTGTATAGGGTTTCCAGGGAGTGGCTGGTGAGTTTGAACCGCCTACCTTGCAGTTCAAACTGACTTTGCAGTCCAGTTCATTAACCCACATTGTCGCATCTGGTCTCCAGAAGAGGTATAGTGAGCCCTTTAGGGAGGTTGATGTGAGTGACTAAATGATTGCCAGGACTGTAAGAGCCACACACATTCAAAGCAGTGCATGCTATGAACATTTTTGAGGACACTCTTGTTTCCAATGTGCTGTTGAATAGATTTGGTTACTGTACAGTGGTCACACTGCCCTTGTTTTCTAAGAGGGAGATTACGTTTCTAGCAGGTGTCAATCTTTAATTTTTTTCATTCCAATTATTTCCCTGATTCATGCACATTTTACAAATTCTGGTCCATTCTAGGTTCGCTTCATCAGCCATTACTGAACTGGGAAGAACTAGTTCACAGCCCTGTTCATGAGTCCCTGGGTAGTACAAAAGATTAAGTGTTTGGCTGCAAAATGAAAGGCTGGCAGTTTGAATTCCAGAGGCTCATTGGAAGAAAGGCCTAGCGATCCAATTCTGAAGGATTACAGTATTGAAAACCCTATGGAGAGTCTGTAGTCAAGACCCTGTTACGACAGGTTGAGGTTTAAGTCTTACTCCTTCAGATTCCTTTAGAGCTAGAGTAGGGAACATCCAGCCCAAAGGTCATATAAGGCCGACAATATCATGTTGTCTGGCTCTGCCGAGATAACCACAGTTCCAGCCCTCATATTAGGAAGGACAGAACTGCATGATGAAATAGAAATCACTTGCAGTTGTTCCATAGTCACCTAGAATCCCTAAGTGGTACAAATAGTTAACAAACTCCACTGCAAACCAATAGGTTAGAGGTTTGAGTCCATTGAGAGGCACATTGGAAGAAAGCCCTGGCAGTCTACTTGAAAAACCTACATTGAGAGAGGAGCACTCCCACCACAGACATCTAACCAGTCCTTGGAAATAAAGCAGTCTTTTTCTCTCCCTACATTACCCAAGAAGAGACAGCAGTTGCAGTCATGTAGTCAAGCAACAATCATACCCTGTAAAATCTCACCATTCCAGGCAAGAGCCAATACCAGCTGCTATACACCAAATAGGCAGCCAACGCCTGCTACAATTATTCTGAGTTTAATAATAAAAACAGTGAAAAGGAAAGCCCATCTCCTGATCACATCTACCTGGAGTCAATAAGAAGCATAATAAAGTATCAACTACATTCTTATAATTATTGAAATCATACCTAACTAATGAAGATGCCCAAGAAACAGCTGACCATATCAGCACATGTCCAGAAACAAGATAGAATGACTGAGACAAATGAGCTGTAGGTAGACCTAGACTTCACATTGGAAGGAGGGCAGGCTTTGGAAATGCCTGAGAAGGAATACAGGAGAATGATACTGAGATACATCCAAAGGCTCCACAGAGGAGTTGAGAAAAATAAGGAAGAAGTCAGAAAAGTGCTACAGGAAGAATCAAATAAGAGAGATACAGTAAAAATAATCATTTGAGGGGGAGAGAAAGAAATATAGCCAGAAACATCACTATAGAAAGCTTGTAAGCCCATCTTCAGCCTATAACTTATTGGAATACCTCAATAGGGCTAGGACTTGCCCAATGAAAGAGGCTTCCTGTGGAGCCTTTGCATTGCACAAGATCACAGGTGGAATCCTAATCCTCATCCAGAATCATCTGAGGTGGGAAATTTCCACTTGAAGAGACAAGCAGACCAGCCTGGAGCAGCTAGAGGAACAGAGGATACTCCATGAAAGAAAGACCAGCAGGAAATATAAAAAACAAAACAGTCTGTTTGACTACTATAACAACAAGCAAGTTGTTTACCGGGAAGCCATCAAGGAAAGCAGTCTAGTCCCCTCAGGGCAAACCCCTGTCCAAGACTGAAACTCAAAGGGAATACATGAGTGGGCATGTAATCTTGCTGGTGACCATGTTGGTCTACCAATAAGGGGAAGTGGGGGGAAAACAGCAATGAAGCTGTAAGCTAAGTCTGACCATGTTCAATAGACTCCTGTCAATGTGGAGTGAGACCTGGTTGGCCAGCAGTATAGCGAGATCCGGAGACTCCTGAGCCCAGGGACTTGGACATAGTCACAGAAGTCTAGAGTGTAGAGTGAAGTGTCCAGCTGATATGAAGTGAAGGGAGATGCATAAGAATGCCCATACTTGCAGATAGTACCCATTTGACCTGGCTTCAATGGCTGGATGATCAGAACTCAACTAGAGAAAGAAAGAAGAGGAAAAAAAGAGTAATCCACTACAATTTGATGAACTTGACCTATATTTATGGATGTAGTAGCTTAAAAGAAGGAAGTAATCTTCACAGAATGGATCATTCCCACCCCCTCTGCATACAGGGTTGATAGGGATGGGCAACTGAGACATTGGCTATCCAAAATGGGGAGAGGGGGCAACAAAGGTGCCAAGTCACTGGCTTACAAGTTTTCAATAGGAAACTTAGTTTCAGAGGGTGGAGGGGAAGGTAGAATCTCCACTGAGTAGTTTCCAACCTGTCTAGACAGGGCTGGTAAAAGAGATGGGGATAAGATTCTTGTGGTTCAATAGTGAATAATTGTTATCAGGACTGACTGTGAGAGTAGCAAATGTAAAGATAGATGTTTTGTAACAAAAGGAGGAGGGTGGTTGATCTTGCAGTCCAGGAACGGAGGACCCTGGGACCATCAAGGGAAGAGAGCGGAGTGTGGGACCCTATCCAGAGAAGCAGTGATGCCAGAGATGGTGGCAAAAATGATGACATGGAGAGATAGAGTGGCTGGGGACTCTAGACTCAAGGAGGGAGAGGGGCTGTGTGCTGGCAGCCGAGGGGCTGGCATGCAGGGTATACCCTTTAGCTGTTTGAATGGTTATATATTTCTGAGTTCTTCAGGGTACATCAAAAAACAAAACAACAACAATAACAAAAACAGAGGGATTAGAAACAAATAGCAAATGCTATTGAATGATGATGCATGGAGGGGATTGTAATCATTGCAATGAAATGAAATACAATAACACTAATGTAAAGCTGATGATCTCCCATGTAAACTATCATTCAATTTATAATAAAAACTTAAAAAAAAAAAAAAAGTTAGATACAGCATTGAAAACAATTCAAAACCTTCAAAAAGAGGTCTGAATGATTAATAATAAAATATCAAAAATAGACAATACACTGAAAGTGCAAAGGAGTAGAATTGAAGAGATGGAAGCCAGAACTAGTGAGCTGGAAGACAATGTCTCAATACTGCTAAAATAGAAGAGCAAGAAGAAAAAAGGATTAAAAGATCTGAAGAAAGTTTAGGATTCATGTGGGACAGCATGAAGAGGAATAACTTAAGAATTATTGGCCTTCTGGAACAGGATGAACCACACAAGTCCACAGAGGAGATAGTTGAAGAGCTTCTGGAAGAAAATTTCCCTAACGCCCTGAAAAACAAAAAGATAAGCATTCAAGAACCTGAATGAACCCCAGTTAGAATAGACCCCAAAGAAAATCACCAAGACATATAAAAATCAAGCTCTCCAAAATCAAAGACAAGGAGAAAATTCTGAAAGCAGTTAGGCAAGCAAATCAGATTTAAGCTCTAATCTCTCAGCAGAAATCTTGCAGGCAAGAAGGAAATGGAGAGACATATATAAAACCCTGAAGGAAAAACATTGCCAACCAAGAATTGTCTACCCAGCAAAGCTGCCAATCAAATACAACAGTGTACTAAAAACATTCATGGTTAAACAGAAGCTAAGGGATTTTGCCAAATCCAACCATATGCTGAGAGTACAATTTATTGCAATAAATGCACACATCCAAAGAGAAGAAATCACCAAAATCAACACAACATCTCCAACAAGTAGAAACAGACCAGCAAAGTAAACCTATAGTCAACAGAAGAAAATAAAGAATAAAGATTGGAGCAGAAATAAATGAGGCAGAAAGCAGAAAAACTATAGGAAAAATTAATAGGATGAGAAGTTGGATGTTTGAAAGAATTAATAAAATCAACAAACCATTGGCAAACCTAACAAAAGAAAAGAGGGAGAAGACATAAATAACATGCATAAGAAACCATATGGGCGAAGTTACAATGGAACCAATAGAAATAAAAAAGATAAAAGCAGAATATGTAGGAAGAGTTGTACTCCAAAAAATTTGAAAATATAGAGGACACGGCTACATTTTTATAAAAACACGACCTACCTAAACTTACACGGAATGAAGTAGAAAACTTACGCAGACCTATGACAAAGAAAGAAATTGACCAGGTCAAAAGCACCCAACCAAAAAAGCCCAAGTCCAGATGGCTTCATTGATGAAGTTTACAAAACATTCAGGGAAGAGCTGTCACCAGTTCTTCTCAAATTATTCTAGAATATAGAAGAGCATGGAAAACTTCCTATTCTAGTCTATGAAGCAAGCATAACCCTCATACTAAACTAGGGAAGGACATCAAAAGAAAGAAAATTATAGACCAATGTCCCTCATGAACATAGATGCAAAAATTCTCAACAAAATCCTAGCCAACAGAATTTAAGAACACATTAAAAAGAATAATAGATCATGAACAAGTGGGATTTATATCAGGGAGGTAAGGATGGTTCAACATTAGAAAAACAATCAACGTAATCCACCATATAAACAAGAAATAGGAAAAGAACCACATGATCATATTGATTGATGCAGAAAAGGCATTTGACAAAATCCAACATCCATTCCTGATAAAAAACACTCAACAAAGTAGTAATTGAAGGGAATTTCCTCAACATAATTAAGAGCATATATACAAAACCAACAGCCAACATTATTTTCAATGGAGAGAAATTGAAAGCCTTCCCTTTGCGGACAGGAACCAAACAAGCATGCACTTTATCACCACTACTATTCAACATTGTGAGTCCTGGTGTGGTGCTGTGGGCTAATGTGTCAGACTGTAAAATTGTTTGAATTGCAAGGCTGGTGGTTCAAGCTCACCAGCTACTCCTTCAAAACCCTATACGAGGTTGCTATAGGTCAGACTCGACTCAACACCACTTAACAACAATTCAATATTGTGTTGGAAGTCTTAGCCAGAACTATAAGGCAAGATAGGGAAATTAAAGACATCCAAATTGGCAAAGAGGAAGTAAAACTCTATTTGCAGATGATATGACTCTATACATACAAAACCCCGAAGACTCAGCAAAAAACTACTGGAACTCATTGAAAGATTCAGCCAAGTGGCAAGGCACAAAATCAACAAACAAATACCATTTAGATTCCTCTATAATAATAATGACAGTGCTGAAAAGGAAATTAGGAAAGCAATTCCATTGACAATAGCCACCCTAAGGATGAAATATTTAGGAATAAATGTAACAAGAGAAACAAAGGACCTATACAAAGAAAACTATAAAACACTACTACAAGAAACCAAAACAGACTTAGAAAAATGGAAGATTATACCATGCTCCAGGATTGGGATACTTAATGTTATGAAAATGTCACTACTACCCAAAGCAATCTACACATATAATGCAAGCCCAATCCAGATTCTATGACATTCTTTGTCGTCGTCATTGTTGTTGTTGTTCTTGTCAGGTGCCATCGAGTTGGAACCGACTCATAGCGACCCCATGCACAGCAGAACGAAACAATGTTCGATCCTGGGCCAACCTCACTACCGCTG
>NW_006408618.1:7642729-7688681 GCF_000296735.1 Chrysochloris asiatica
CATCATTCAATAATTTGCCCAGAGAATCTTTCAATAATGAAAGTAGAGGCTTGAATTTTTTCTTCAGTTCCCCCAGCTTGAGAAATGCTGACCGTGTTCTTCCTTTTTGGTTTTCTAATTCTGAATCTTTGCATATTTTATTACAGTTTTCTCAAGCTGATCTTTGAGATTTTCTGTTCAGCTCTTGGACTTCTTCAATTCTTCCATTTGCTTTAGCTTCTCTATGCTGGAGAGCAAGTTTCAGAGTCTCCTCCAACATCCATTTTGACCTTTTCCTTCTTTCTTGTCTTCTTAGTGACTTTTTGCTCTCTTCACATATGATGTTCTTGATGTCATCCCACAACTCTTCTGGTCTTCAATCTTTAGTGTTTAATGTATCAAATCTGTTCTTCAGATGATCTCTAAATTCTTGGGAGAGAATATCTTGATTGTATCAGGATTGATAGTATCAGGAGAGAACATCTGAATTTTTTCTTGATTATATCAGGATTATATCAAGATTAACATCAAAATAGGGTCGATAGGGATGAGCAACTTAGACATTGGCTACCTAAAATGAGGGGGTGATAAAGGCATGAAATGACTGGTTTACAAGTTTTCAAGAGAGAGAGTTTAGTTTGGGTGTGAGGGCGAAGGTAGAATCCCCACTTAATAGTTTTTAATCTTGTCTAGACGGGTCTGGTGAAAAGAGAAGGGGATACGATTCTTATGAATCAATAATGTGTCATTGTTATCATGACTAATTGCAATAGTCACAACTGTAAAGGTAGAAGTTTTGTAACAAAAATGGGGATTTGGTTAATCTTACAGTCCCGATACAGAGGACCTTGGGACCATCAAGGGAGAAGAGCATAAGGGGAATGTGGGACCCTATCCATAGAAGCAATGACACCAGAGATGGAGACAAAAATTGAGGCCATGGAGAGATAGAGCAGCTGAGGACTCTAGACTCATGGAAGGAAAGGGACTGGGTGTTGGCGGCCAGGAGGCAGGCTTACAGAATGTGCCCTTTGGTTGTTGAAATTATTCTATATTCCTGAGTGTTTTTGTGTATACCCCACCCCTCAAAAAAACAAAAAAGCAGAGGGAATAGATGATGCATGGAGGAGATTGTAATCATTGCAATGAAATGATGAGTGTTAAACCGATGTTCTTCCATATAAACTATCACTCAATTCACAATAAAAGATTTTTAAACCCAAAAACCCTATGGAGCAGTTCTACTCTACTCACATGAGGTCACCATGAGTCTAAACCAATTCACTCAATGGTAACACATTTGGGTTTTGTAGTTTATCATAGAGTTGGCCAAATACAGAAACAAAACAAAATGGGGATAATTTTGAGAGACTTGAAGGATATGTCAGTGTTAAGGCCCTTTTTTAAGTTCAAATATTTTTCCCTTCTGATCTCCTCAGCACTGAAACCCATTCAACCAGTCTTATCTCAATCTTTTCTCAGTTCTATCTATAAAATTTATCTCTATTTATTGAGCTTTGGTAATGTATTTTTTTTTCATTATTGGATATTCACAAATTACTGTTAATAAATACCTAAAATTTGGTAGTGCTATCTCAGACCAAATTGACCTTTGACATGTGAGCAGAAGAAATTGGTACTACTCTTCCAAAAAGTACTCTAACCTGAGTATGTTTTCATAAATTCCTTGTTACAAGAGACAAATTAATTTTATTCATTGTGATATCTGTGTACAGAGAACCAAATGTTCTATTCCAGCCTTATCACTTGTGTACTGCATAACTATGAAGTTACTTATCTTCTCTTGTTTCACTTTTATATTTTGTCATTTAAATAATAGTCAAAAATCAAACTTCTGTTAGTCACATTTAAGCTATTTACAAACCAGATACAATAATCTTCCCGGCACCCATCCTGTTGCATAAGGGATAAATTCTATGGGTTTACTTTATTTTGTTGTTGTTGAGTGCTCTTGAGTCAGTTTTGACTCATAGTGATCCTGTATAGGGTTTCTGATGAGCAGCTGGTAAGTTTGAACCATCGACTTTGCGGGCGAGTGCTTATCTTACAGTAGCATACCAGGACTCCTTACTTTATTCTAGTGATTGATGAATTCTTTACCATCTGTAGGTGAAAGGGGGGGGGGTGTCATAAAAACACCTAATTTTAATGCAATTATTAATTACAATATGAATAATAATAACTTAAAAGTAATCAGAGTGCCTGGGAGGTACAAATGGTTAATACGCTCACATAGCTAACAGACTGGCAGTTTGAGTCCATCCAGAGGCACCTCAGAAAAGAGGCTTGGTAATGTTGTTACTTACGCTCCATTGAGTTGGTTCGAACTCATAGGAACCCTGTAGAGGGTTTCCCAGGAGCAGCTAGTGAGTTTGAGCCACCAACCTTGTGGTTCGCAGTCCAGCGCTTACCATACAGCGCCACTCCAGGATTCCAAAGTGTTGTTGTTTTTGTTGTGAGTTGGTTCTGACCCATAACGACCCTGTATAGGGTTTCCAAGGAGTGGCTGGTGAGTTTGAACCACCAACTTTGTGGTTCTAACCAATTTTGCAATCCAACACATTAACCCATAGCACCACACCAGGACAAAAATATGCCAGATCTGGCAATCTGCCTCTGAAAAGGCAGCCATTTAACAACTATATGTAGCAAAGTTCTACTCTGACATACATAGATAGGGTCATCATGAGTCAAAGTTTGTTTTTTGTTTGCTTGTTTGTTTTTATGAAGCTAATCATGGAAACAGCTACAAGTCTCCATGGATAGTGTGGTTGCTTTTAAATCTAAATTTGTGTTAGATGTGTTAAAATCCAGAGAAAACTTAAAAATTAGCTTAAGTTGAAGTTGTCCTGCAGGCGCACTGTCTGCCAAAATCCAGTCCCCTCAAGATTTGTTTGTGAATTTTGCCACCAGTTTTATGCAATCTCTGCACCAGACTGAAAATCTGGGTTTGTCCAGGGTCCCGTTCAGTTCAGAGTTCTACTTTAGATCTTCCATCTGGAATCTCTGAAAATCAGACTCCAACTTGCTAATTAGAACTAGGTTTTCATTTTGAAAGCTAAAACCATTGTTTTATTTTTTTCTGCTTTTAAAAAAAGTGAAACATTAAAAGCACAACCGTGCAAATTGTAAAACCCATCTAGATTAACAACATTCATGAGCATGTATACATGTCTAAAACTCCCATGGAGCCAAACTGTGCCATCCTGGTGGGCTTGCTCCATATTTCCTCTAGGCCTTCTGAATGGGCCACTTTCTCACTCTGTGTATTCTTTCTTCATGATATGGATTGCCCCCTTTTCTCCTCCCACCTCACCCTTTTCCTGATTTATTCTGTGATTTTTCTTTAGTTTTCAATTATTTTTCACTGCTCTTCCATTTCTAGTCCAGGCTTGCAGATCATTTAAACACGGTTCTGATGTGCTGTTGAGACACACTCAAAGTCATCTTACGGGACAGAGTACAGTTGCCCCATTGTGTTTTCTAGGCTGTCTCCTGTGACACTTCTGATGGGTTTGAACCTTTTGACATTTTGATTAGCACTTAACCATTATGTTATCAGGGCTCCTTATTGAACTGTTTTGATTGTTGTTGGATGCTGGTAAGTTGATTCCAACTCACAGTGACTCCATAGAACAAAGTGGTCCTCTAGGGTTTCCTGGGCTGTAATCTTTATGGGAGTAGATCGGCAGCTATTTCTCCTATTTAACTGTTACTTGTCTACAAAATTGGCATCCCACATCCTGCTTCCTCTTTTGCTTCAATGTGCTGAGACGTTCCAGTGACTTCCCAATAATTATGCTAAAGTTATACAAATTGGCAGCAAGCAAATACAGGCAGGCTGTATCTATACACAAATATCCCTCACTCCTCTTTTCACAGGGACTTTGCTCCATTAAGCCCTCTAACTGCACATCCTTCAGCAGTGTGTTTTAAATGCATTATAACCATGGCTCAAAAGCATTCCTTGAGATTTTTAAGAAATCTCTGGGGCATTGATTATCTTACCATTTCTCCTGGTATTTGGCATAACTCCATTATTAAGTAGTCATCTAGACAAACCATTTCAGAAAATTCATGTCATTTGAATCATTCTAATTCACCTACCAAAATGGGTGTCTTTTTTGTAGAATTATCTTATTAAATACTTGTATATCATAATGCTTATAAGTTAGCAGGCATTCTATTATGGTCCTTATCACAGGATAATACACTGGATTGCAAGGTCAGCTTGGACTTCAAGATTGGTAGGAATGAAAAGATAATGGAATTTTTCCATGAACTTTTTGAAGCTTGGTATGTGTGTGTATGTCTGGAAGCCTGGTGGCACTGTAGGATAAGCACTGGACTGATGATCACAGGATCAGCAGTTCAAAACCACCAACTGCTTCACAGGAGAAACTTAACGTTGTCTGTCCTTGTAAAAGATTTACAAGCTGGAGAGAGAGAGAGAGAGAGAGAGAGCATGTACGTGAGAAAGAAAGATAGGTATATAAGTATGATGCATGGTTATGTATGTATATCTGTTTTGAGTAACCCAACAATGAGGCCATGATAAAGGAAAGGATGGCACTCCTATATCCATTGTAAATATTTGTAAACAACATGGGTAGTGGAAAGAATGCACTCTTCAAATCCTGACTACTTTGGATTTCAATCTCAGTTATGCCCTTATTAGCTGTTTTATTATTTCTTTGTTTGTAATTCTATTTTAAACTCAGTGTTAATTATTACAAGTAATACTACCCATACCCAGTTTACAAAGCCAATCAGCACTCCTCAGTTTATTTGGAAGATTGGCAATACCTATCCTGCTCCCTAATTTCAGCCTCCCTTGGCAGAGGGAGCCCTTTCACTTTTATTTATTTATTTTTCTTGTTCCTTCTGTTTCACTTCTTTTATTTCTTCTGCAAATTACATTGTGTGGCGCTGTAGGATAATGCACTGGATTGCAAGGTCAGTTTGAACCTCAAGGTTGCCAGTTCAAACTCACCAGCTGCTCCTTGGAACCCTATGCAGAGTTGCTATGAGTCACACTGGATTCCACAGCGCTTAACATCAACAACAACACATATTTTTAAAAACATGTCTATTATTAGTAAGGTTGGCCCAAGATCAGGCAGTGTTTCATTCTGCTGTGCATAGGGTCACTATGGGTCAGTACTGACTCGATGGCACCTAACAACAACACCAACAAATTATTAGTCTTAATGGTTTTTAATTTGAGATACTATCTACTGACTTCCTAATATACTAGATGAGGTTATAGTTTTTTTACATCACACATACAGAAACATACACACACAGAGCAGAATAGAGATATGCCTGTAAAGCTTCAGCAAGAACACATAGAGTCTCTGATGATTTCCTTATAACTTAATCTGATTTCTTTCAGGCCAGTGGCTATCTGGCTATCAGCTAGTGTTAGTGTCTCTCTGTAGCCACCTGTCCAAGTGAAAGCACCCAAACTTGGCATCAGAAAGAAGCCTGATTAAAGAGGCTAAAGACAGTTCAGATTTAAGGTTGCTTAGGAAGATTCATTAGCAACCTGCAATATGCAGATGATAAAACCTTGCTTGCTGAAAGTGGAGAGGACTTAAAACATTTATTGATTAAAATCAAAGAGTACAGCCTTTGGAATGGATAACATCTCAATGTAAAAAAAAAAAAATCCTCACCACTGGACCAATAAACAACATTCTTCTCAATGGAGACAAGATTGAAGTTGTCAAGGACTTCATTCTTCTTGGATAAACTATCAACATGGAAGCAGCAGTCAAGAAATCAAATGACATGTTGCATTAGGTCAATCTGCTGCACAAGACCTTTTTAAAGTGTTGAAGAGCAAAAATGTCAACTTGAGGACTAAGGTGTGCCTGACCTAAGCCAAGGTATTTTCAATAACCTCATATGCGTGTGAAAGCTGGACAATGAATAAGGAAGGCTGTAGGAGAATTGGTGCTTTTGTGTTATGGTATTGGAGGAGAATATTGAAAGTGCCATGGGCTGCCAAAAGAACCAACAGACCTGTGTTGAAAGAAGTGCAGTCAGAGTGTTCTTTGGTGGCCAAGATGGCCAAACTTTGTCTCTATACTTTGGACATATTGTCAAGAGGGACCAGTCGCTGGAGAAGGATTTCATGTTTGGTAAGGTGGAGGGTCAGAGAAAAAGAGGAAGACCCAGTAAGATGGATTAGCCATGTGGCAGCATCGATGGACTCAAGGGTGGCAACCATAGTGAGGTTGGCCCAGGATTGGGTAGTGTTTCGTTCTGCTTTGCGTAAGGTCGCTATGAGTTGGCACGGACTCAATAGCACCTAACAACAACAGCAGCAGCATCCTGACTCTAGTCTAACAGCTTAGGGCAACATTCCTCCAGAATATCTCAAGAGGATGCACATTAACAGTTAACAGGCTTAGCTGAAACTGAAAGGTTAGCGGTTCAAGTCCTTGGAAGAAAGTCTTGGTGATCTACTTTCAAAAAATTAACCACTGACAACCCCATAGAGTATGGTCTCCATGAGCTGAAAACCTGCACCTTGAGCAGTCTTTATTTTCATTGAACATGGTAACAAGAAGAGAGCAAATGAGCTTTGAATGCTTAACCAAACTAAATGCAAATAACTCCATGCAGCTAGTCTGAGAATACAGCCTCCTTCTGCCTCCTTGCTGCTCCTTCTTCAATGCTCCTCTAGTCCAGTGACCCTCACTAAGTTTTTGCCCCACCCACCCAGACTAGATTATCCATAGAATCTGTAGCTTTATACATTGTTTTCCTTCCTTCCTATTTAAGGACAGTAATAAGAAGTTGGCAGGAAAATGATTCAAATGGGTCAGGAGGCCCTTGTGGCTTTTCTCGGGCTTGTTTTCCACAGCCCATTCTAGCCTGCAACATACTTCATAAGAATAAGTTGGCTGGAGATCTAACCCATGGTGAGAGACCGCCACTTAGGGCAGCATTTCAGACTAGTGAGACAAGCCACGAGCAGGCTTCCTGAAGCACAACACCCGGGTGTTTCCTTACACACACACATGCACACACAGCAGCACACAGCCTCGACCTTCATCGACAGCAGATGTGGCTGCCCTCTGTGCCAGCCACATGTCATGCATGGCCATTTTCTTCTTTTACGCTCCTGGCATCTCTGTTTTACCTTTCTTCTTCCCTCCCTCCCACTCCTTCTTCCCTCTACTTCTCACCCCCTGATACCAGTTGCATGTACAAATTCTTTCCTGATTCATACTGGACCAGTCTTATATTTTTGTTGTTATTATTGTTATTTTCAATACTAGATGCTTCCAAAGCTGGGGAAAATAAAAGAAAGAAACCACACAACCCCCAAAGAAAACATTCTAACCCAAGAATGTACGATACTTCATGTGTAGGAAACATCTTCCCATTTCTGCAAGCCTAGTTTCAGAATCTGGGGCTCCAAAATCCAGCACATGAAAACAAAACAAATTTTCCAAATCTTTGGTGTGTGCCTCATACCATTTCTCAGTCTAAAAACTGGTTGCACCCCCAAATGGCTACATCTTACAAGAGTGTTACAGCCTCATCATCCATCTTCCACCACCGTTACTAAACTGTGATTACTCTTTCAGGTCCATTCATTCATTTCTTCATATAAGAAATGTTTTGTGACTGCCTGTGTTGTGTTGAGCTTACAAAATTGAACAAGGATACCCCAAACCAGTGCATGGAATGTTGTTGTTGTTAAGTGTTGTTGAGTTGGATTTGACTCATGGCAAACATGTATAGGGCTTCTGAGGAGTGGCTGATATATTTGAACCACTGACCTTGCAGTTAACAGCTCAGTGCTTATCCTGCAGTGCCACTACCAGGACTTCAGGTGCATGGAATGGTGGTGGTGGTGGTTGTGTGCCATGGAGTCAGTTCCAGGAGCAGAAAGCCTCATCTTTCTTTCCGCGGAATGACTGATAATTTCCACCTTAAGGTTAGCAGCCTGATTCATAACCACTATGCTACCAAAGCTCCTTTTTGCATGGAATAGACAGGGGAAAAAAAACAAGTTGTAATTCAAGGAGTCATTTGGGTGCACAGGGAATTAAGTGAAAAACTCTTTCTAGTCACATGAAGAAGGTCTTCTTCTTCTTCTTCTTCTTCCTCCTCCTCCTCCTCCTCCTCCTCCTCCTTCTTCTTCTTCCGCTTCCTCTTCTTCTTCTTGTTTTTTCTTCTCCTTCCTTCCTTCCTTCCTTCCTTCCTTCCTCCCTCCCTCCCTCCCTCCCTCTCTCCCTGTATAGGGTTTCCGAACATGAAGAAGGTCTTATAGAAGGCATAAATAGGAACATGTGAAAAAGCAGATGTAGGAAGAAACATTGGGAAGTGTGAGGAAATGTTATGAGGTTGTTCTGTAAGAATGCTATACAGGTAATCCAAAACTATTAGTGTCTTTTAATAAATTTCTTTCTTATTCATATACAATCAGGTTCGCTAAAGTGGCTTTGGTTTAGGCTGTGGGTTGGGTCCAGGTATACCTCAGGTGTCTCTTATTCAAGGACTCACATTTCAGAGTTTCATTATCAGCAGAAACTGTGAGTATGTTCTTCTTCTCATGGTGGATAACAAAGGCAGTGTTGTTGTTAAGTACTGTGGAGTCAGTTCTGACTCATAGCGACCCTGTACAGGTTTTCTGAGGCAGTAAATCTTTATGGGAGCAGAATGCCTCATCTTTCTCCTGTGCAACGGCTGGTAGTTTCAAATTGCTGACCTTGAGGTTAGCAGCCCGATTCGTAACCACTACGCTACCAGAGCGCAAGTACATAAATGTCCCATTGGCTAAGGGATACTATAAGACTGAATCCAAATTTAGTAGCAAGTGGATTACATTCTCCTCATGATGGAGCTATAGTAAAAGAAGGGAAAGTACAAAGAACTGTGAGCATATACTGTTGTTGTTAAGTGCCATTGAGTTGGTTCCAACTGATAGTGACGCTGTGTAGGATTTCCAAGGAGTACCTGCTGGGCTTAACTGCCAGCTTTGCAGTAAAAACCAACCTTACAGTCCAGCGCATTAACCCACAACACCATGATTAGCCAGCCCTTTTAGTCACAAATGTTGACTGCATCCAACTTTACTCAGCTTTGCCGCAAGATGTTTAAAGGCCTTATCCAGTCATAACATCAGGCTTGAAATTAGTAGCTTGAAATCTACACAAGATTCCGTTGTAGTTTCTCTTAGTCGGGAGCTCCATGTACTCAACTCAAAGCTGTCTGCCACCCACATACCTCATGTACAAAGTAGAACAAGGATGAGACAACTACAACAGTCACTTTCTTTCATAAAGAGGAGTAATGGGAAGCACGTTAATCCTCACTGGTCCACAGTAATTCTGAAATCTCTGAAAGCAAAAGTTGCAAAAGCCCAGACTCTAAGAGTAGGGAGCTTGTTTATTAGACCCTAGTACTTCTCTCTAGGAGTTTGCCAGTTCATCATTTGTCAGGACTCTTGGCTCTGCTTTGTAGTAAGTCCTTCCTTTCCCATCATCCTTTTTCACTACATGTGACAAGAGCACTAGAGAATAGCTCTGTTTTGAAAGCTGAGCAACTTGCTTTCTGCTGGTCGGAGATAGGGAATCCAAAGATCTATGTATGCTCTCTAACACTGTTGCTGTTGGTAAGTATCATCAAGTCAGTTCCATCTCACAGTGACCCTGTATAGTGCTTCCAAGGAGTGGCTGGTGGGTTTTTAATCCAACTTGCTGGTACTTTTGGCAATTCAACATTCATAGGATAAGCACTAAACTGCAAGGTCAGTTTGCATTGCAAGGTTCAAGCTCAACAGCTGCTCCTCAGAAGTCCTATACAGGGTCACTGTGAGTTGGAACTGACTCAATGGCATGTAACAACAACAATATTTATTGGTTTTGTATATATGATTTGCTTCCCATCAAATCCATATACCAAGTGCTATACTGTCAAGTGTTTCAAGGCACACCTTTTTCTTTAGTTGTTGCTTGTTGCTAAGTGCAGTTGAGTCAGTTCTGACTCATGGCAACCCTGTGTAGGGTTTCCAAAGAGCAGCTGGTGAATTTGAACTGTTGACCTTGTGATTCACAGAAGTGCTGATCCTACGGTGCCATACCAGGAGTCTACCTTTAGATGTAGGTACGGGTATTTTTAAGGTTATAAGAGACCTTGGTGGTTTTATGTGGGGAGGCATGTTGTTTGGTTGAAATAATGTCATAGGTGCCAGTTTAATCCAATTAAAGGCCGTAATAAATGGTCTAATGCTCCAGCCCTTGATTTGGTCTTGCCTGACCCTGGGCCTTCATCTCAGTCTCAGAAAGTCTTTATAGCACAAAGAACTGCTCGATATTATTTTTCACTGGCTGGAGATGAGAAATGGTTTTACTTTCCAATCATGCAAGTCTTGAGATTTCTAGTACTTGATATTTCCTATCAGTCTGCTTGCAAATAAACTTCCTTTTCTGAGCTCATGAATTCTTGCAATATGTTATCAAATGAAGGTAGCAACCACTAGCTAGCCCTAATAATACTTGGCTTCTAAATCTCTTTACCCAAAGTATAAGCCATTAAGTAAATTTGCTGACCTACAAATTATAAGTCAACATTATAACTTCCTTCAAAGTAACTACAGGAGACATTTTATAAAGCCACTGCATAATGAGGATTACCATTTTTCCCAGCCTTCTAAAACAGTTTCTTTACTGCCTGCTACTCTATCCCAGAGTCAATGTCACATGTTTCAGTTCCTTGTTATGGCAGCAGCCCACTTCTGGTACCAATCTCTGCATTAGTCAAGTCTTGCTGCAATAATGTTGCGTAATAGACAATTTAAGCAACGATTCCAAAACCTTAAAGGCTTTCAAGAGAGACTTTTACAATTCTGCTCAGTGAGGCATAAAGAAATATGGAATGGTTTGACCATAAAGAGACAGGCAAGGGGTAGATCATTAAGACTGTGGTGTCAAGCTAATGAGTTTGGGTTTTATTCTGTAGTCAGCGTGTTCCAAAGAAAGGCTATAAATAGGAGAATGTGAGTTAATCAAGGAAGACTGTGGTCACAAATTAATAAAGTAGTGATTTCACCTGACAAAAGTTTGATTTCTCACACATGTAAAATCTGGAGCCTGAGTAACTCTTGAGTCCCTTGGTAATACAGACTTTCTGCTTACCTTCCCGTGTGCTCAAATGTGGTCAAGTGGTTTCAAGCCTTCTAGAAGCAATGTAGGGAAACCCAGAAGAGCACACAGATCTCTGTTGAGCATTTTCTATCTCTGTCACATGTTAAATGGCAGGATTTGCATTTTAGGCAGAAAACTGTGGCAGCAAGCTTGGACCTTGGAAGTCTGAACATTATCACCTCTTACCTGAACTAATTCAACAGTCACTTTGCTAATGGAGGAAGTAAAATGAGAAGAGAAAAGAGAGGCTGGATACAAAACTCTCTGATATAATGGTGAACATTTGATGGTTGGGTATGATGATGTTAAGGATGACGTTCACTGAGCTAGAATGGAGGGTAGATGATGATATCACAGGACAGGTCTCAACACTAATATCTCAGTCTGCTTTCACATGAACTCTGTCAACAGTTTATCAACACCTATTGTTTGCATTTATACTTTGGGGATCAAATAAAAGACCTGATTCTTGCCTATGCAATTGAAGACATGCTTTATTTGTGTTTTTGTCGATGTACCTTCTTTTCAATCTACAGTTAAATCACCTTGTAGAGGACAGGAGTCATGTTTAATTTTCCTATTTTTATAAACTTTTCTACAATCTAGTTTAATATGAGGCGTTCGGTAATTATCCAGTAAATATTCACTTGTGAGTATGTGGTGCTCATTTTCTTCTCTTCCTTGGATGCTTCTGGCATACATTCTCTAGTAAAGTCTTTATGCCATGACTATGGAATACTATGGCTCAGAATTGGAATTAACACTTCCTTTTAAATTTATTTTTCAATTAGAGAAACCAAGTAGTAAATAGAATATATATTATCTAGATGTAAAATATTCTGAACAAATGGTGATAAAAATTATTCCCCAAAGTTCTCTCCCTTGTGTGCTGGTTTGAAAGTTTAAAATTAAGTTTAATTTTCACCTCTGTTGCTCATTCCTTGAGTGACCTTGGGGCATGGTCCTTTGTCTCATTTTTCTCATCAGTAGAATATAGATAATCATATTAATCTGCCTCACCAGGCGATGTGAAGACTAATTAAAAACAAGATTAGATTCAATTGAAGTCTTTCAAATGTGAGAGATATGAAACTTGGTGGTGCATATCTGAAATGCTTTTAAAGTTCTGGGAATGGTCTCTGTCTCCAGAACTACTTGTGATTTTGATGATGCTGTGGCTGAGACTAGAGGCTGTGCTCACCTGTCTTGGTTTCATGTCCAGTGTGCCCAGCCTGAAGAATAGACCCATCTAAACAGTCAGTAACTGGGTAGCAGAAACTATAGTCTTTGCATTATTCCCTTTGTGTTCCCTCTCAAGGTTTCTTCTTGCCTGTCCTCTTGCCTTCTTTTCATGCTTCTTTTTCTCAGACAGGATCTTTGGGAATTCTATGAGTTGATCGATCAAGAAATCAACAAACTTGATCAATTCACCTGCTTAGTCCACTTAGTCTGAAAATATTCTGATATGTAACACTGGGCTGTCCAATTTTGTTTAATAGGAAAGCTGCCTCCACTAGATCATTTGGGGGGTATTAGACATGCTCCTACCCTTCCCCCACATGGTTGTCTCTTCACATTGCTCACAAAGTCCTCTTCTTCCCACAATTAAAATGTTATTATTTTACATTCAGATTTTTTTGAGCTATATATTAGTATGTGTGTATTAGCACCCCATTCGTATGTTAGCTAGTTTTCCAGAAAGGTAGGCAAATAGAATATGTAAGTACTAAGGTAGGGATGGAGACATTTGTTATGGGGTCAGCAGAAGGAGCAAAGAGTACAATATAATGGTGGAAAAAGAACTGAAGACTAAAGGTGAACTGTAATACAACATCGCTGCTAGACCTCTATTATCAACAATAGACCTTAGCAGATATGATTGGGTGTTTCAGGTAACTTGGCTTGTGTATTTCATCTAGCTTGGGGCCATGGTATCTACAGTTTTTCTGTCTCTGTGCTAAGCACAGTTGTTTGGAATGCCTCCACTCAATGCTTTACTCCGATTTTAAATTTGCAAAGTCCGCAGTGATGCCCTAATAAAGTGGTCAGCTCCTCCATTTTTATCTCCTAGTTTGATCTTCAAAAAATAATTAATAGGATCCCTAAGATTATTTGTTATAGTTAAAAGACTGGAAGAATGATAAAGTCTTTATGAGTCACTTTCATAGACATTGTTGTTAAGTTCCATGGAGTTGGTTCTGATTCATAGTGACCTGTGTAATGTTTCCAAGGAGCTTGTACCACTAACCTTTCATTTCAAATCAAAGTTACAGTCCAGGCGCATTAACCCACAGTCCAATGCATTAACTCACAGTGTCACACCAGGATTCCTCATAGATATGGCCCCATTGATAATCAGAACATCTAGACTCCTATATTCAGAAGAAGAAAGCCCTTTGCAGCATTGTATATTTAATGTACTGTGGGAAAGGAAATGATAAAGGGGGAAAACACACACACACACACACACACAATAAAGCAAAACCAGAAGAACAGAGATAAAAAAAAAAAGGATGGATAGAATGGGTAGAATGATAGAAGATATGTGCTAACACTGTGGCGTGTTTAGAGTCAGTTCCAGATGCTGTGTTAAGAAGTACTTTTACATGGTACATTCTTCTCCACACAATGAGAAAGTATTACTCCAGTTTTCTGATGAGGAAACTGAGGCATTGAGAATTTAATGAACCTTCCTTCCAAAGTCCTAGAGCTGGTAAATGTGAGACTAGGAAATTAATCTAAGCAGAATGAGGAAGACTGTGTTCATAAACTGGTAGAAGAGTAAAAACAAAGAAGCGAAAGCACAAGACCACTAAACTAGGAGACTAGAGCTTTTAGAAAATTCAACTAGGAGATGAATATGGGATGCTGACCATCTGTGAGGATATCTCTGTGGATTTTTCAAATTTTAAGTCAGTGGAGAGCATTTCTTGGAGGTATGCCAATGAATTCTGCTTAGCAGGGATCAGAGACCAAGAAAATCAGACTAGAGAGCATGTTGTGAAACAGATGCAGCCTGTTGAGTGGAAGAGTGCATAAGATACACAGACAAGCATCCCGTAGATAAAGGGAATGTAAACCAGACACAGAGAATGGGTTCCATATGGGTGGAAGCGAGACTGAATGGACCAACCAATTAACAGAGAACAGAACAGCCCAGCTGACAACGCAGGCTGGTGTAACAGGTTGAGGATGAGAATCACAATAACAGACCATACAAATTGAGCTGTCCATAGACACAGGAACTGAAATTTAAACTGGGGCTAAAAGAACAAGACAGTTGACAAGAAAATATTCTAGAATAAACATGACACCTCCCTGCTGCCATTCCTCAGCTCAACTGGACCTGCGTATTACTGGGAGTGATAAAACAGTCATGTCTAAGTTGTGGGGAAAGCCCAAGCAGAATAGAGCACACACTGGGACCTTTGTTATGCTGTTGCTGCTGTTTTTGCTAAATGCTATCCAGTTGGCTCCGACTCATACTGACCCTGTGTAGGGTTTCCAAGGAATGGCTGGTGCATTTGAACCACAAACCTTGTAGCTCAAACCGACCTTGTGGTTCAGTACTTTATCCTACAATGTCGCATTTGAACTCCAGGACCCTTTAGACCTGGGTTTGTAGGGGGAAAATGTGTAGAACCTCTCACTGTGGACCTAGGTAGGACAGGGTTTGGTAACCTGGTCAGACTATATTTCCTATGGCTTAGCCCTTAGATCATATTAAGGATTCTTTCTACCTTTTTTTTTTTTTCCCCAGTGGACACATTTATGGGCAAAACATATGATTTGTATGGCCAAACTACCAGAGAAAAACCTTCATCTCCATTGGTCCTTTATCCAAATGTAACTAACTGTTTAGCAAATCCTGATCATTTTCCCTTGCTATACCCTTCACATATGCTTTCTTCTTTCTATGTCATATCATGGCCAGTCAATTCTATTTTTCTCAGTACATATCTTCTTGAAAGCAAATTCTCACTGCTCTGGATCCCTCCATGTCTCTCCTGAATAAGCCCATGCTACCCACATATCTGGAGTTCTGGTGTGGTGCTACAGGATAAGCACTGGACTACTAACTATAAGGTCAGTGGTTCAAATCTACCATGTGCTCCTTGGAAACACTATACAAGATTGCTATGAGTTGGAACTGACTTGACAGCACTTAACAACAACAACCCATAGATCTAATCCTTGAAGCACAACTTTCATCATGCTCTTGAAAAAAAGAAAAAACTTCAGTTGCTTCCTGCTGCTAAGGATATAGGCCTTTGGATGGAGATTTTGATGAAGTTCCAAACTTGAACCCATAATAGTGGAGGAAAAAACCACAAATATATCTAAAATCTTGGTTTACATTTGGCTCTCCTGCTGATATTTTTCACCCAAATCCTATCCATTCCTCAAAGATTAGATCTAATTCTATACAATCCATGAATGCTCGAGTTTCTTCCCCATTCTGAACATCTACAGCTCTTATCCATGGTATTATTAATTCTTCCATCAGTGATACTGATGTGAGTCCTAGTGTGGTGCTTCAGGATAATGCACTGGGCCACACGGTCGGTTTGAACCCCAAGATCAGCGGTTCAAACCCACCAGCAGCTCCTCAGAAACCCTACACAGGGTCAGTATGAGTCAGACCCACTGGACAGCATTTAACAACAACAATCTTTGCTACAATTCATTTTTGTTGGTGATACCATTTATTACTTATTAGTGGTACCATTTACCACTGTGGAAATCTGTTCTCCATTTACCTGTGATAGCTTTCCTATATTGGCTCAGATATTATTCAGATTCTGCCTAATTTGGTGCTTATGCCCCCAAACCTTTTTTAAGGCAAAAACTTAACAGTGTTTAGGAGCAAGTGTGGCATCTTGCAGTGTGTAGAAGATATGCTAAATATTTCTTGATTACGTCTTTCAGGTTTCAGCAACTGACTTAGTGCCTCACAATAGATATTTTGAAATTACATGTCCTGTGTGATATATAGCTCATGGATTTCTGTGATACTGACTTTTTTTTAACAGATGGTGGCTCCCTCATGCTCAGAATTCCAGCAAGATATACACTAAGTGTGCAATATTGATAAGTGGAGAGGGGTAATGGTAACAAGGCAGCATGAGCGTGCCTGGATGGACATCAGACTATGGCTCTATGTCTAACTATGGCACAAGTTCCTTTACGTCTCCATTCCTTGTTTCTTTTTCATCTGTGAAATAGGCATGATAATGGTGCTCACTGGGTTATTGTGAAGGTGCAATAAGATCATGTACTTAATTGTATAGCACAGCACCTCATACATATCACATATCATGTGTAAAATAAAATTTATGTCTTGCTTGTATATGTCACTTTCAAAAATAGTTTTACCTTTAGGTTTATTCCTTATGCCTGGAACATCCAGAGAAAGTGTATCTGGTATATATTTGTAATATACCAAAACTAAACCCACTGCCGTCAAGTTGATTCTGATACATAGTGACCCTATACAGGTTTCTAAGACTATGGCAGCAGACAGTCTCATCCTTCTACCACAGAGCAGCTGGTGCCTGTGAACCACTGTCCCATTGGTTCATAGTGTATATCATACATATGAGAAAGAGAAAGCATACACATGTAACATCTATATAGAGATATAGACATAGATATAGATATATAGATATATGGAGTCCTGGTGTAGCACTATAAAATAAACACTGGACTTCTGACTGGAAGGCTGGCATTTCAAACCCACCAGTCACTCCTTGGAAACCCTATGCAGGGTTGCTATATGTCAGACAGATTTGATGACACTTAACAACAACATATATGTATATGTGTATATGTTGATGTATGTGTGTGTGTATATATACCTGGTGATATGAACGGTTATACACTTGTCTGCTTAACAAAAGGTTGAACCCAGGAGTTCTATGAGACAACAACCTCATGATTTACTTCTGTAAAATTTATGTTGTTGTCATTGTTGTTAAGTGCCGGCAAGTCAGTACCGACTCATAGCAACCCTGCTATGAGGTTTCCAAGGAGTGACTGGTGAGTTTGAACTGCTTACTTTGTGGTTCAAACTGACCTTGAAACCCAGTGCCTTATCCCACAGTGCCACACCAGGACAAATTGTTATTCTTGTTGTTAGATGTCATCAAGTTGGTTCCAACTCACAGTGATCCTTTGTACAACAGAACAAAACACTGTCCAGTCCTTCACCATCCGCACAGCGGTTGCTATGCTGAGCTAATTGTTGAAGTCATTGTATCAATCCATCTTATTGGTGAATTATTTTCATCATCTTTTTCATTAACTATCAAACATGCCATCCTTTTCCAAGGATTGGTCCCTTTTTATGTGAAACAAAGTCTTACCAGCTTCACATCTAGGAATATTCTGTCTATACTTCCTCCAAGACTGATTTGCTTATTTTTCTGGAAGTGTATTGCATATTCATATTCTTCACCAACACCATAGTTCAAATGCATTAATTCTTCTTGTTGTTATTGTTAAATACTGTCAGGTCAGTACCAACTCAGAGCAACCTTATGCACAACAGAATGAAACACTGTCTGGTCCCGCACCAACCTCACACTTGTTGCCATGCTTGGGCCCATTGCTCCTGCCACTGTGGCAATCCATCTCACTGAGGGTCTTCCTCTTTTTTGCTGACCCTTCTTTTTTCCAAGAATGATGTCCTTCTCCAGGGACTAGTCCCTCCAGATAATATGTCCAAAATATGAGAGATGAAGTCTGGCCATCCCAGCTTCTAAGGAGCATTCTGACTATACTTCTTCCAACACACTTTTGGAAGTTCATGTTACTGTTAATATTTTCCTACAACACGATAATTCAAATGCATTAATTCTTCTACCGTCTTTTGTATTCATTGTCCAATTTTCAAATGCGTATGACATGTTGTAGACAACATTGTAGAGAAAGAGTATTCCAGGATACTTAATTGTGCTCATGAGGGACCTGTGCAGAGACCAACAGGCAGCTGTTCAAACAAGGGAACATAGAATTATTTGAAAGTAGGAAAGGTGTGTGCCAGGGTTGTATTCTTTCACCATACTTATTCGGCCTGTATGCTGAGCAAATAATTCAAGAGTTGGATTACAGGAAGGAAAATGTGGCATCATGACTGGAGGAAGAACCGTTTACAACCTGCAATATGCAGATGATACAATCTTGCTTACTGCAAGTGAAAACAAAATACTTAGTGATGAAGATCAAAGACCACAGGCTTTTGTATGGGTTGCACCTCAGTGTAAAGAAAATAAAAATCCTCACCACTGGACCAATAAACAACATCAAAATAAATGGGGAAAAGTTTGAAGTTGTCAAAAACTTCATTTTGCTCAGATCAACCATCAACACTCATGGAAGCAGCAATCAAAAAATCAAAGGACATATTGCACTAGGCAAATCTGCTTCACAAGACCTCTTTAAAGTGTCGAAGAGTAAAGATGTCATTCAGTTTGAGGACTATGATGGGCCTGACCCAAGCCATGGTATTTTCAATAACCTCATATGCCTGTGAATTCTTCTTAGGTCTTCCTTATTTATTGTCCAGCTTTCACATGCAGATGAGATGATTACTTGGGTCAGGTGCTCCTTAGTGACATCTTTACTTTTGAACACTTTAAAGAGTTCTTTTGCAACAGATATTCCCAATGCAATATGTTTTCTTGACTGCTGCTTCCATGAGCATTGATTGTGGATACAAGTAAAATGAAATCCTTGATAACGTCAATCTTTTCTCCATTTATGGTGATGCTGCTTATTGGTTTAATTGTGAAGATTTTTATTTTCTTTATGTTGAGGTATAATCCATATGAAAGATTGTAGTTTTTGATCTTCTTCAGTAAGTCCTTCAAGTCCTCTTCATTTTCAGCAAGCAAGGCTGTGTCATATACATATTTGTTGTTGTTGTTAAGTGCCCTCAAGTTGGATCTAACCTATAGTGACCCTATACAGGGTTTCCAAGGAGCGACTGGTAAGCTTGAACCACTGATCTTGCAGTTCAAATGGCTTTGCAGTCTGGTGCATTAACCCACAGTGCCACACCAGGACTCCTCATATACATATAGCAGATTGTTAATAAACCTTCCTCCAATTCTGATGCTGTTTTTCTTCCTATGATGCTGCTTCATGGATTACTTACTTTGCATGCAAATTGAATTAAGTGTAATGAAAGGGTACAACCCTGGCACACACCTTTCCTGATTTTAAACCACACAGTATCCGCTTGTTCTGTTTGAGCAACTGCCTCTTAGTCTGTGTACAGATTCTACATGAGCACAATGAAGTGTTCTGGACGTCCCATTCTTCAAAATGTTATTCATAATTTGTTGTGATCCACACAGTTGAATGTTTTCCCATAGTCAATAAAACACAGGCAAACATCTTTCTAGTATTCTTTGCTTTAGCCACAATTCATCTGACATCAGCAATGATATACCTTCTTCCACATCCTCTTCTGAATCTGGAAAGAAAGAGATGTAAGGAGAGAGGAGGGAGGATATGAAATTGAGGAAGAATAAGACTCTCAAAAAACATCAAGAAGGCCAAGAAAAATATTTAATCCAAACAATGAATATTGTCATTTCCTCCCACAGTCTGCATTCCCAGTCATCTTCCATGGGCAGGCACAGGAGCCAAGAAAGTCTTGAGCTGCTGGCGGGCGGGCGTGCGATTGTGTGGGTGGGAGGAGGGATGGGGCGCGTGTCAGGGGCTATGGTGGAACATTACTGTCCAACTTGGACTGCCTCAACCTCCCATGAACTGAAGACTGGCCAAGGAAACAAGAGGCAGGACAAAAAGAAGCAAAGACTCTAAGTCTGAACAGGACTCAATCTGTCCTGAGTGCCTCTCTTGGTTACATCCTTTCCTTCTCATTTTCCTAACTGCAAGTTCTGAGAAAACCAGTTTCCTTGTCCTTTTACATCCTTTGCCTTCCTGAGCTAGGTCAGCCCTTGAACAGAGCTTGTACTGCTTAATGTTCCAGAGCATAGGCACTGGGCAAGTGATCACCCATGCAGGGGACCCCAAGGCAGGCACCAGCAGACCCTGCCCTACTCAGCCAATTGCCCGCCAACCAAAGGCAGTTTCTGCAGAGTCCATTCCAACTCATTGTACTCCATGTGTGTTAGAGCAGAATTGGTTTTCAATAGCTGATTTTTCAGAAGTAGTTTCCCAGGCCTTTCTTCTGAGGTGCCACTGGGTAAACTCAAATCGCCAGCCTTTCATCTAGTATGTTAACCATTCGTATCACTCAGGGCCTCTACAGAGTGTCCTGCCATAGATGACACCTCTGGATCATATGGGAGGTGGGACGTGTTCCCATCAGTAACAGTGCTCAGAAGAGATGTGCTTTCCAGTGGAGCTGTTGTTGTTGTTGTGTGCCATCGAGTCAGTTCTGACTTATAGAAACCCTACATAGGGTTTCCAAGGAGTGGCTTGTGGGTTTGAACTGCTGACCTTTTGGTAAGCAGTCTAGTGCTTATCCTCCAGCACCACACAAAAGACCCCATCAATAGAGCAACAAATCAAAAACTTGTAAGGAGGGCTGTGCAGTGTTGCTGTTTTTTGCTTTTTTAAAAGACCCCCTAGGATACTGTTCATTCTAAGTCAGAACTGACTTGCTGGCACTTAACAACAAAAACAACAGGATACATTGATAAGGCTCATATGGAGGAAAGTTCTGTGCCCCATCTCTACCCCTTGAGAATCAGTGCTTTAAGCCATTTATTTTCTGGTACAACTGTGTGCAGACTCTACCTGAACATCTCCCTGCTCATCCGTACCATCTGAGGATTCACTCCTTTCCCCTTGGGTGGGCAAGATTCACTCCGCCTATGTTGGGCCAAGAGGAGAGGCTGGGCGTGAACCAGGCCTCTGTGTGTGTGTGTTTGTGGTGTGGAATGCTGTGCTACTCTGGGTCTTTATTTGCAGACAGATGAAAGTGGCTAGTAGGAAGTTAATGTTGGCTGAGAAGTAAGTCACCGTGCATCTTCTCACCTTTCTGTTTTCTTGTGAGGCATGTTGGGAAAGACGCGTCTGGGATGGATTGGAGTTCAAAGACTGAAACACCCAAATCACCACTGGGGTTTTGAGGAGAGCCCTAGGTTTCCAGAAGCCTGTCAGTTCTTTCACACTCTGTTTTACCAGTTTCAGACCCATTTCCCTTGTCACCTGGCTCTTGCTCCTTCGTGATTCAGATGTGTGCACTTGTGGTGAGAGCCCATGAGGCAGAAGGCTCTAGTGATGAAAGTATCCATAGTTTTGATTCTAAGGTGTTGGTAGCAGGATCCTGAAGTCTGACCAGACGCTCTGTGCAGAAAACTCAAACACCAATGCATAATGGGAAAAGCATTGATGGTTGTCCCACTGCCCTTGTAAAACTACAATTTAATGAATGATTCCTGTGGGCCTGGCAGCATGCTAGACATCCACCTCCATTTGGTCATTTATTCCTCAAGTGAAGTAAATGGTATTATTCTGATTTATAAATGTGGATAATGATGCTTGGAGAAGTTCAGAGAACACATTCGGATTCTAATCTCTGCTAAGGGACAAAGCAGAGATCTGATAATAGGTTTATCTAACGCCATATCCCATGTTCTCCAACACAATACTGTGCATCTTTGATCATTGCCCTGAGAGCAAGCTCTTCAGCTCTGGGTACCAGGAAGCAGATGAGAACCTCACAGGTGAAAGAAATCATTTGCCCTGATTTTGCTTGCTTTGCTTTTTCCATCTCAAGTTAGCCCAGCTACTTCTCACAAGATGAGTTTCCCCACTACTTTATTATTTCTATTCTAAAATTTTATTTTGGCCATGGTGTCAGATATAGACAAACTGGGCTTAATCAGACTTCTCTTTCAGCTGCTGTAAAAGTACATATTTGCTTTTCCTTTTCCAAGGGAAAAAGGTAGATTGCACGGCAAAGGGTTGAGGCCTACACAGATACAGGGTGACATCATGGGGACTAGTAATTGCAGTAGACCACAAGATTAGATATCAGTTCCCCTTCTGCCCCCCTGTCTCATTCCATCCCCACCCCAGTGCATTGTGCCCCCAACCAGGCCACTTGTTAGTTCCTTCTGTACATTCAACAGAAAGCTACCTCCATTGTCTTTCTTTCAATTACATTCTGCTTATCTATTGTTTATAGATTAGACCTTTGATCGTCAAAGAGATACTATTTGTGATTTTTAAGTGTTAACTGCCCTAAAAACTAAGCCTGTGTATAAGTTATGTGATTATTCTTCTAAAGCAGCATGCCTAGTAAATTTTCAGGAAACAAAGGAATCATGAAAAGGATGGATATAGTCATAAAGTATGTTAGAAAATGTAGCTATCCACTTTATTCAAAATACAGTAAGTATATTTATTTGTTGAGGATATATTGTACATCAAGTATTGGATTAGTAGCTGGGACCACAAAGATAATTAGACTATGAGCCTTTGATAGTACAATTTAAAGGGTTAAATCCCATAATGCATAAATACACACACATGAAATATACCATAGTAACACAGAGGCATCGCTGGAGTTAGGGTCAAGTGTCACCCAGTGCACTAATGCATAGCATCCCCTCTGCTCTTCCCTCATATGAGACTGTAGAGAATCCTTAATCATGTTTACCATCAGTTTTTATCATGGAATAATATGTGATGCACAGGTCCTCTTTAAAGTGTTCAAGAATAAACAATGTCAGTTTGAGGACTAAAGTGTGCCTGACCCAAGCCATGGTATTTCAATAACCTCATATTCATGTGAAAGTTGGGCAGTGACTAAAGACTATAGAAGAAATTGATGCATTTGAGTTATGCTGTTGAAGGAGATTATTAAATGTACCATGCACTGCCAAAAAAAAACAAAAACAAAAAAACAACAAATTTGAGATGGAAGAAATATAGCCAGAATGTTCCTTAGAAACCAGGATGGCCAAACTTTGTCTTCAGACATATTATCAGAAGGGACCAGTCCCTGAAGAAGGACATTATGCTTTGTAAAGTGGAGCATCAGCAAAAAAGGGAAGGCCCCCAACGAGGTGGATTGGCACAGTAGCAGCATCAATGGGCTTAAGCATAGCAATGATTGTGAGGTTGGTGACGGACCAGCAACATTTTATTTTGCTGTGCATAGGGTCGCTGTGAGTCAGTACCAACTCAAAGGCACCTAACAACAACAACAACAACAATAGTTGTAAATTTCATAAGTGTAAAATTTCATAGATAACATTAATACTAACGAAAAATTGTTTTGTAAAATCTTTCTATACGGAATTACATTATTAGTAACTGAGCAGACGCCCTTTTGATTTTTCTCGGTTTTTTTTCCTTGAATTACTACTTCATTTGCAGGAAAAGTTATTGAGATAGGTTCATAAATACTAATTACCACAATGTTATAGCTAAAACATCAGAAGATACAACAAAATCAGTAACCCCTGGTGTGGTGCTGTGGGCTAATGCGTTAGACTGCAAAGTCATTTGAACTCCAAGGTTGGTGGTTCAAGCTAATCAGCTGCTCCTTGGAAACCCTATACAAGGTCATTATGGGTCGGAATCAACACTTCACAACAATAAAAGCATTAGCATCAAGGAAAATAGCTTATGTTTACACACATGTAAACGAAAACATGTGATTCCAAGGATCATTGTAATTGAGTAATATTGACAACTATACCTAGAGTACACTAGAAAGTTCAAAGAGTGAATTACCATAGAGTTTTAGCTTTGTAGGTATATTGATACCTGTAAATTGGGCTTACAAAAAAAATGTTTTTGCTGTTATAACCAACTACAAGTATAGTCTTATAAAAATGACAAGTTTCTGCTGAAAATCAGCACAAAACTTTACAGACAGTTATTTTTGTATCATCCCCTCTGACAGTATCACTCAGTGCAGCCCACACCTCCAGACCTCCCTAGTGATGCCACTTATAGTAACTCAGAGGCAGGGAGAACTCTCTGGGTCCAGAAAGCCAGATGGAATTTTCCAAAGAGGTTTCATTTAAGGGATTATTCTTGCACAACCTACCTCGCAGTATCTGCCAATTTTAATCTTATCCTTTCCAAGAAGATTATGCACAGGTGACACCATTGACACTCCTCCACTCCCATCCCAAGGAATGGACACTGAGGAGCAGAACAACTTCATTTCCTCTTTTCCTCAAATGACTGCAGTGAGCAGCCAAATGTCTGGCTTTGGCATCCTTGGTCCAGAAAAAAATATATATTTCTGGTTTGCAGGCATCTACTGATATGATTGGAGCATGGTGCTACTTTTTCCTAGGGAAACCAGCTTCTGGGTGAATATGTGCCTATCAAATTCCAAGTCTCAGAAGAAGCGATAGTAACATGTGGGATAAATATTTATCCACCACTGAGAGTAACAGAAGTATGCTTGTGGGGAGTCAGGAGAATTGAGCTTATATCTGGCCCTTTCTTTGTCCCTGTGTTGGATCACTGGACTCACTTTGTTCTTAAAGCCTTGAACCAAAGACCTTTTGGTCTTGCTACTCCAATAAATTTATAGTAAATGATCAGATACAGGTAGCATGATACAGTAGAAAGAACATTTCATCAGAAATCAATAAAGTTGGACTCTGCTCCTAGGATTACCTCTAACTACCTTTGGTGTGATGCCGTGGGTTACTGTGCCAGACTGCAAAGACATCTGAACTGCAAGGTTCAGCTCACCAGCTGCTCCTCGGAAACCCTATACAGGGTTGCTAAGGGTCGTAATTGACTCGACGGCACTTAACAACAACAACCTTTGCAAACAAGGCATCTCCCACTTTTTCATTGTGTCATCTGCATATTGTAGGTTGTTGATGAGTCTTGCGCCAATCCTGATGCCACATTCTTCATTTTATAATCCAGTTTCTCAGATTATTTGCTCAGCATTACCGTTTGAATACATGTGGTGAAAGAATACCACCATGGAGTACACCTTTCCTGATTTTAGTCTATTCAGTGTCCCTTATTCTGTTCGAACAATTGCCTCTTGGTCTATGTACAGGTTCCACATGAGCATAATTAAATGTTCTGGAATATTCATTCTCCACAATGTTGTCTTTAGCTTGTCATAATCCACACAATCAAAAGCCTTTGTATAGTCACTAAAGCACAGGTAAACGTCTTTGTGATATTCTCTGCTTTCAGCCAAGATCTTTCTGACATTAGCAATGATATCCCTCATTCCACATCCTCATCTGGACCTCAGAGCTTGAATATCTGGCAGTTCCCTGTCAATGTACTGTTGCAGACTTTTTAAAATTATGTTTAGCAAAATTTTACCTGCCTGTGATTTATTGAAATTGTCCAATGATTTCTGCATTCCTATGGGTCACCTCTCTGAAATGGGTGGATCTCTTCCAATCAGTAGGTCAGGCAGCTGTCTTCCAAATTTCTTGACATAGATGAGTGAGTGCCTCCTGTGCTGCATCAGTTTGTTGAAAATTTTCAATTTGTATTCCACCAATTCCCACAGCCTTGTTCTTTGCCAATGCCTTCTTCATTCAGCACCATTGGCTCTTGATCATACACTTCCTTTTGAAATGGTTGAACATCAACCATTTCTTTTTGGTACAGTGAATCTGTGTATTCCTCCCTCTTCTTTTTATGCTTTCTTCATCATTCAGTATTTGGCCTAAAGAATCCTTTAGTTTTTCAAGTTGTGGCTTGAATATTTTCTTCAGTTCTTTCAGCCTAAAAAATGCTGAGCACGGTCTTTCATTTTGGTTTTCTAACTCCAATTCTGTGCACATTTTATTATAATACTTTGTCTTTTCCACCTGCCCTTTGAAACTTTCTATTCAGCTCTTTTGTCTCCTCATTCCTTCCATCTGTTTCATCATATTTATGCTGAAGAACAAGTTTCAGACAGCACTTAATAACAACAATGGCTAGTGAGCATTTCTTTAAATTTTTGTTAGCCACCTCAGTGTCTTCTTTGATAAAGTGTCTATTATGTCCTCTGCCTCTTTTTAAATTGAATTATTTGTCTTTTTGTTGTTGAGGAATTGAAGTTTTATATCAATTTTAGAGATTAGTCTTGGTCTGATATGCTGTTGCCAAAAAAAATTTTCTAGTCAGTGGGTTCTTTTTCATTCTTTTGGTATGCATAGGTGTCTAATTTTTTAGGAGAACCCAATCATCTAGTTTCTCTTCTGTTGTTTGTGCATTTTTGGTTATATTTGATGGTCTAGTCATGCCATAAATTATGACCCTTAAGTTTGCCCCATTTTTTCTCTGATGATATTTGTAGTTTTACGTTTTGCATTTAGCTTGTTGATCTTGAGTTAGCTTTTGTATATGATGTGAAGTATGGATCTTGTTTCATTTTTCTGTAAGTAGATATCGAATTATGCCAGCACCATTTGTTAAAGAGACTGTTTGTCCCTCCCCCCCCATTTAATGAATTTTAACCCTCTAAGATCAGCTGTCTATGTTGTTGTTGTTGTTAAGTGCTATCAATGCTATCAAATCAGTTCTGACTCATAGCAACCCTGTATAGGGTTTCTGAGGAGCAACTTGTGAGTTTGAACCACCAACTTTGACCTTTCAGTCAAGTGCATTATCATGCAGCACCAAACCAGGACTCTAGGTGCATTTACTTCTGAGTTCTTAGCTCTGTTTCATTAATTTATATGTGTTTGTTATTTATATCAGTACAAGGCTATTTGGACTATTTTAACTGCATTGTAGGTTTTGAAATTGAGAAGCATGAGATCTCCTACTTAGTTCTTCTTCTACAATAGTTAGTTGCTTATCCGAGGCCTCTTTTCTTTCTATTTAAAATAAGAGATTGGTTTTCCATCTCCTTAAAGAATGTTTATGGAATCTGGATCAGAATTGACTATATGTGTAGGTTGCTTTGAGAAGTATTGACATTTTCACAATGTTAAGTCTTCCTATCCATGAGCATGGTATGTTCTTCCATTTATGTAGGTCTGTTTTAATTTCTTATAGTAGGGATTTATAGTTTTCTTTGTATAATTCATATGTATATCTAGTTAGGTTTGTTGTTGTTGTTAAGTGCCGATGAGTCATTTCTGACTCATAGCGACCTAGTATAGAGTTTCCAGGAAAGGACTGGTGAGTTTGAACCACCAACCTTACAGTTCATACTGACCTTAGGGTTCATTGCTTATGCTATAGTGCCACACTAGAACTCCTACATATGTTATATATTTTTTGCATCTATTTTAAATGGTGTTGGCTACCAGATTTCCTTTTCAGCATTCTCTTTGTTGGTGTAAATAAATCCAAATGATATTTGAGGGTTGATCTTGTACCCTGCCACTTGGCTAAATCTTTAAATTAGCTCCTGTAGTTTTCTTGCTGAGTCTCTGAAATTTTCTATATATATGATCAGTCTCATCTGCAAAAATGAATACTTTTATTTCTTTCTTACCAATTTGCATGACTTTTATTTCCCTTCTTGAGTGTTGTTTTCTGACTTTACTGATAAGCCATGAAATTGTGTGAGTGTGTGTGTGTGTGTGTATATGTGTTGGAAAAGACACTTTAATAAAGTGGCAACTAGCCCAATGTAAAGTAGCAAACAGAGAAAAATAATAAATGTCCATGTTGATGACTGTGTGTTCAAAGAAGTTGCATTTTTGTTTTCTGTAAGTTGTTACAAGACAGGGCAACAGGCATTTTATAAAGTTTTTTTGTTTTCTCAAAATTGTCAGCATGATAATGGTACAGTAGCCTCTGGCACTGTAGGATTAGTGCTGGACTGCTAGCCACAAGGTCAGCAGTTCAAACCCACCCCCTGTTTCTCAGAAACCCTCTACAGGGTCTCTGTGAGTTGGAACCAACTTGACAGCACTTAACAACAACAACAAAAGAGTCTATGTAGATATTGAAAAGACACTCCATCTCCACATGTTGCCAGTAAGCACAATGTGTGCATGGAGAGTGAAATTCACCTATGCACACCTTGTGCAGAGAGACACTAAGATCAGTAACCTCCCTTGGAAAGTTTCGTCTTGGTGGTGTGAAGTTTCAAGTTATATACCTTTGGTTATTGAGACTAAAATCTCCAAGTCTACATTCTGTCTTCAGATGCTTTTAAAACTTTGGATCAATTAGTCATTCTTTCATTCCTATTTTTTCAATTGTAACTTTGGACTCAAGCTGTCAAGCTTCCCAGGCCCATGTTACCATAGGAGACTTTGTTTGTTTAGGGTGGAGTGGCTGTTTTTGGCAGGTTGGGGGAGGAGCAATTAATTCTAATAGGTATATAGTAAATTAAATATTTGGGTCTTTCCAGCCTTCTCTTTGTATTTTTACTCCTTTTTATAAATCCCCTTCTCTTCTTTAAGAGCAGAAAAGAAGCAACTTCTATAAATCATTTCCAGACTGTAGCATTAGAAGTCCATTGGAACTCAGAGAAGGTCACCTAGACCTGCTTCTCTCTCAGTATATCTCCTCTGCTCCTGAGATGAGAAATCACCCTTAGTAAAGACTATGAGAAGAAAAATTCCCCCACGATCCCTTATTAAACCATTCAAATGTTTAAGCTGTTCTCAAGAAAAGGAAAATCTTTAGCTCTATCTTGACATCACTATTGAAGACCATATGTATATATAGAGAAATATTTTGAGTACTCTTGGATTTTTTAAATAGACAATTACATGAAAAAAGAGGAACAAATTAAGCTTTGTCAATGAGTCAGGCAGGGTTGGAGATAAAATAACAGATGCATTGTTTGTTGAGGGAAATATATGCCAATCACTTCTTAAAAAAAGAAAGCAACTTTTACAGATTCTCCATAAATACATCTGACCCTCCAAGGAGGATTGCAGAGAATCCATAGGTGTTATTTTGACTTCTGTTATTTGGCAATTGACAATTTCAGGCCAAAGTATTGATTATATAAGATAGCTTCAAAAAGTATGCAAGAATGGAAATGAAAAGTAATAGGATTTTCCCAAAACATTTTGAAGCACCCCTGTTTAGTTATTGCAAGTCAGAGTAACTGGCTCCAGTGTGAAAGACACATACACATCCCAGAAATTTTGTCTTTGATCCCAGTGAGGCCCATGTTGAAAACAAAAATTCATTTTCACTTCCTGCTCTCTCAACTGACATTGCTGTGCAGCTGTGGGACAGCTGTTTACTTCCACCCCACAAGTAGTAGCATTTCAGTGGTTGGCAAACTGGTATACATCTGGTATGATGTTCAAATGACCTCAGGGCCCCATAGAATAAATCAAAACATTGAAGTAATAACTTGGATGTACTCACTCTGATGTAACTCAATTGTTGAAAAGTATTTAATGTCCATTTTTTTATTTAGTGATCTATCTCATCAAAACATAGTCAAATAGGGAACAGTCCATCTATTTGACATTTAAGAGGGTGGGGGGGAGAGAAAATGACTTGAACATGTCAATTGGAAGATGGCCTCAGAACTTGGGAGTCTACAGACTATCTTCAATCCAACGAGTTGACTGTGAGGTGTTTCTTGAAGCTTTGCAGCTGGGCACCAGCTCCAGATGAAGCTCATGGGATTGAGTAGGTGGGCTGGATGTTGTGACTGTTAGGATTCTGTGGGGCAGTGTTTCTTCCCAGAAGTGGTTCTGTGGGGAAACAGTGCATTGGAATGCTGATTTATTGTTTAACTACTTGTTGCTGTTCTTATCATACATTTCCTTTTGGGGTAAAACACTCCATTAAATCTAGTTTGGCCTGGGTCTGTTTCCTATTTTGGTTCTTGTTAGCTTACAGCAGTAACAGGAAGGTGTGGAGATAGTTTCTTTCTCTTTGCTGTAACAATGTGGTCTAACTGCTGTGCAGGGGGTAGCTATACACATGGCAATATTTCTGTTCCTGTACTAGTTTCACAGGACCCTACACTCTGAATATTTGAATTCACAGTACCCAGTTACCAGGCACTAGGGTCTCTAAGCACCAATATTCACTGTACCAAGAGAAGGGATGGAAGTTATTAATGTAAATCTTCAAGAAACAACAAAAAGTCAAGATATATGGTGTTTTATCCCTAAATCCAGCCAACCTTAGATATGTAACCCATGTTAATTCTTGTCATCTTTATACATCGCGATTTCTCACTGGTAGACTGGGGCTTTTAAAACCAACCCTGCCTAATTGCTAGGCTTTTTCTGATGACCCATAGAGTTAAGCTATGTGAAACCACATTGTAATCTACTTAATTACTTACTGACAAGTCAATTCCGATACACACTAACCATATGTGTGTTAGAGTAGAACTGCTTGCCACAGGGTTTGCAATGAGTGATTTTTTGGAAGTAGATTTCCAGGCCTTCTTTTGTGGCCTCTCTGAATGGACTTAAATTCCCAACTTTGAACACTAACCATTTAGGCCATCCAGTTACTTACATAATATTGTTGCCTTGTTGCTATATACCATCTTGTTGATACAGACTTATAGTGATCCCATGTAGAACAGAATGAAACCCTGTCTAGTCCTGAAACATTCTCAACATCATTGCCATGTTTGAACCCATTGTGCAGGATCTTCCTCTTATTCTATGATCATATTCTTTACCAAACATTATGTCCTTTTCTAAGGACTGGTTGCTCCTGATAACATGCCCAAATATTGTTATTCTTAAGTGCCATCAAGTTGGTTCCAACTAATAGTGACCCTGTAAGGATTTCCAAGGAACAAAGGGTGCATTTGAATTGTTGACCTTATGGCTAGCAGTCCAGTGCTGAACCTACAGCACTAGCATGTACTATTTCATCATCAAGATAACCATTTTGAGAAAACAAAAAAACTTTATAAAATGCCTGTTTCTGAATATAGAACAGGATGGAAAACTTCCTAACACATTTTATGAAGCAAGCATAAGCCTCATACCAAAACCAGGGAAGGACAACAAAAGAAAGAAAATGTACAGACCAATATACCTCATAAACATAGATGCAAAAATTCTCAACAAAATCCTAGCGAATAGAATCCAACAACACATCAAAAAAATTATATATCACGATCAAGTGGGATTCATATCAGGGATGCAAGGATGGTTCAACATTAGAAAAACAATCAATGTAATCCATCATATAAACAAGAAAAAAGAAAAGAACCACATGATCATATTGATTGATGCAGAAAAGGCATTTGACAAAATCCAACATCCATTCCTGATAAAAATACTCAACAAAGTAGGAAATGAAGGGAAACTCCTCAACATAATTAAGAGCATATATACAAAACCAACAGCCTACATCACTGTCAATGTAGAGAAACTGAAAGCTTTCCCTTTGTGAGCAGGAACCAGACAAGAATTCCCTTTGTCACTACTCCTATTTAATATTGTCTTAGAAATTTTAGCCAGAGCTATATGGCAATATAGGGAAATTAAAGGCATGCAAATTGGCGAAGAGGAAGTAAAACTCCCTCTATTTGCAGATGATATGATTCTATACATAGAAAACCCCAAAGACTCAGCAAAAAAGCTACTAAACCTCATTGGAAGATTCAGCAAAGTGACAGTGTACAAGATCAACATCACAAAAATCATTTGGATTCCTCTATAGTAATAATGACAGCACTGAAAAGGAAATTAAGAAAGCAATACCATTTACAATAGCCACACAAAGGATGAAATATCTAGGAATAAATGTAACCACAGAAACAAAGGACTTATATACAAAGAAAACTACAAAACACTACTAGAAGAAACCAAAAGAGACTTACAAAAATGGAAGAATGTATCATGCTTATGGGTAGGAAGACTTAACATTGTGAAAATGTCAATACGGACCAAAGCAATTTACACATATAATACAATCCCAATCCAGATTCCAATGCCATTCCTTAGAGAAATGGAAAAAGCAAAAGAGACCCAGGATAAGCAAAGCACTGCTTAAGAAGAAGAACAAGGTTGGAAGCCTCTCACTCCCTGATTTCAAATTTTACTACACAGCTACAGTGGTCAAAAGAGTCTGGTACTGGTACCATGAAAGATACATAAATCAATGGAACAGAGTCAAGAATCCAGAAATTAACCCATCCACATACAGCCAAGTGATCTTTCACAAAGGGCCAAAGTGCGTTGAATGGGGAGGATATAGTCTCTTCAACAGATGGTGCTGGCAGAACTGAATATCAATATGAAAAAGATTGAAACAAGACCTCACGCCATATACAAAAAACAACACTGCATGGATTAAAGACCTAAATGTGAATCCCAGAATTTAAAAAGGTCATCAATGAAAAAATAGGGACATATTTGAAGGCTCTAATACAGGGCACACACAGACTACCAAACATTGTGGAAATTGCACAATCAAAAGAATGTAAAATAGTTGATTGGGACTTACTAAAAATTAAAAATTTATGTTCATCAAAATACTTCACTAAAAGAATAAAAAGGGAGCACACAGAATGGGAAAAGAAGTCTTTTGCAACAACGTATAAGACAAGGGACTAATTTCTAAAATCTATAGGAAACTACAACACCTGCACAAGAAAAAGACAAATTACCCAATTAAAAAAATGGCATAGGACATAAACAGACACTTCACCAAGGAAGACATTCGGGCAACCAACAAACATATGAAGAAATGTTCACAACCATTAGCCATTAGAGAGATTAAAATCAAAACAACAATGAGTATCATCTTACACCAGCAGTAATAGCAAAGTTCAAAAGAGTTGTTAAGTGCTGTCAAGTCAGTTCCGACCCATAGTGACCCTGTATAGGTTTTCCGAGGAGCAGCTGAGGACAATAAATGCTGGCAAGGATGTGGAGAGAATGGGACCCTCCGACATTGCTGGTGGGAATGCAAAATAGTCCAACCAATCTGAAAAACAGTATGGCACTTCCTCAGAAAGTTAGAAATAGAAATACCTTATGATCCAGCAATTCCTCTACTTGGTATTTATCCAAAAGAAATATGAGCCATAACACGAGTAGATATATGCATACCAATGTTCATAGCAGCACTATTTACAATAGCAAAAAGATGGAGACAGCCGAAGTGCCCATCAATGGAAGAATGGGTAAACAAACTGTGGTACATTCATACAATGAAATATTATGCTACCTTGAAGAAAAACAAGGAAGCTGTAAGCCACCACATAACATGGATGAATCTTGACATAATTCTGAGTGAAATGAGTCACAAAAGGAGAAATACTTCATAAAACCATTATTGTAAAATCTTAAGAAAATATACCCACACTAAAATGGGGGACAACAAAATCTTTGTTGATTATCATGGGTATGGTGGTGGGGGTTGAGGCGAGGGAGGGGAAGGTAAAGCACAGAGTAGGGAATAGACACATGGTAGTTCAGGTGTTGGGGGGGGCGCAATACACAAGAAGGGGGAGGGGAATGGAAGAACAAGGCAGTTAAGAGAACATTTAGGCAGATTTGAATGTGCTAAGTGGGACAGAGGTAAATATTGATGTATGCTCAACCTTGGAACAACAGGTCTCTGTGATACAGGAAATGAGGCATAGTGTGAATGGGTGAAAGAGGAGAAATAATGTTAAGATGCATAACTGTCTTATGAGTCTTGGTTTCCCTTGCCTACTATTATAAAATAGTAGGGGAAGAGAATGAAATAGCCAGAAACATGACTATAGAAAGCTTGTAAGTCTGTCTTGAGCCTATAACTGATTGGAACACCTAAAAGGGTGCAAGAACCTAACCAGTGAAAGAGGCTTCCTGTGGTGCCTTTGTAGTGTATAAGACCTTAAGTGGAATCCTGATCCCCATCCAGAATCTTCTTAGGTGGGAAATTTCCACTTTAAAAGACAAGCAGACCAGCCTGGAGCAGCTAGAGGAACAGAAGATACTTCTTGAAAGAAAGACCAGCAAGAATAAGAAAAAACAAAAGCAGTAGTCTGATTGATTACCACAAGAACAAGCAAGTTGTTCACCAGGGAGCCATCAAATCAAGCAATCAAGGCCCTTCAGGGCAAACCCCTTCCAAGACTGAAGCTCAAAGGGAATACATAAGCAGGCATGTAATCTTGCTGGGGACCACGTTGGTCTACTGATGAGGGAAAGTGGGGAATGGGGGAAAGCAGCGATGAAGATGAGCTGAGTCTGACCTTGTTCCATAGACTCCCATCAACCTGGATTGAGACCTGGTTGGCCAGCAATGTAGTGAGACCTGGGGACTCCGGAGCCCAGGGACAGAGACATGACCACAGAGGGCTAGAGTGGAAAGTGAAGCATCCAGCTGATATGAAGGAAGGGGAGATGCACAAGAACGCCCATACTTGCAGATAGTACCCATTTGACCTTGTTTTGATGGCTGGATGATCAGAACTCAACTACAGGAAGAAAGAAGAGGAAAAAAAAGTGTAATCCACTGCAATTTGATGAACTTGACCTATACTTATGGATGTAGTAGCTTAAAAGAGGGAAGGAATCGTCACAGCAAGGATCATTCCCACCCCCTCTGTATACAGGTTTGATAGGGATTGGCAACTTAGACATTGGCTACCTAAAAGGGGTGGGTAGGAAGGGGGTGCTATAAAGGTATGAAGTGACTGGCTTCCAAGTTTTCAAGAGGGAGCCTAGTTCCAGTGGGCAAGGGAGAAGGTAGAATCTCCACTGAGTGGTTTCCAATCTGTCTGGATGGGGCTGGTGAAAAGAGATGGGGATAAGACTCTTGTGGTTCAATAGAGAGTAATTTTTATCAGGTCTGATTGCAGTTGTTGTAAAGGTAAACATTTTGTAACAAAAAGAGGGGAGTGGTTGATCTTGCAGTCCAGGAGCGGAGGACCCTGGAACCATCAAGGGAGAAAAGTGGGAGCGGAGTGTAGGAACCTATCCAGAGAAGCAGCAATGTCAGAGATGAAGGCAGAGATGATGACGTGGAGAGATGGAGCAGCTGGGGACTCTAGACTCATGGAGGGAGAGGGGATGTGTGCTGGCGGCCGGGGGACATGCTTGCATGGTATGCCCTTTGGCTGTATGAATGATTATATATTCCTGAGTGTTTTGATGTACATCAAAAAAAAAAAAAAAAAATACAGAGGGAATAGAAGCAAATACTGTTGAATGATGATGCATGGAGGGGGTTGTAATCACTGCAATGAAACAAAATACAATAGAATGAGTGTAAAGCTGATGTTCTTCCATGTAAACTGTCACACAATTCACAATAAAAATTAATAATGATAAAAATATATATATACCTGTTTCCCTGCCTTGTAACAACTTACAGAAAACAAAATACAACTTCTTTGAAAACTCAGTCCTCAGCATGGGCATTTATAATTTTTCACTGTATAGCAGCTTCTATGAATTGAGCTGCTGTTGTTGTTCTTAGGTGCCATCCAGTTGGTACCAACTCGTAGCAACCCTGTATAGGGCTTTGATAGCTTAGTGGTTACAAATCGGGCTGCGAACTGCAAGGTCAGCAATTTGAAACTACCAGCTGCTCCACGGGAGAAAGATGAGGCTTTCTGCTCCCATAAAGATGTATAGCCTTGGAAACCCTGTTCAGGGTCACTATGGGTCGGAACCGACTCGACAGCACTTAACAACAACATAGGGTTTCTAAGGAGCAGTTGGTGAACTTGAACTGCTGACCTTGTGGTTCAAAGTGACCTTGTAGTCCAGCGTATTAACCCATAGCATTACACCAGGACTCCTATTTGCTACTTTATTAATGTATCTTTTCAACACACACATACACACAAACCATGTGTGGTTTATCTATAAAGACAAAAGATAACACTCAAGATAACACTTGATTGGCATTGAGCCAGTTCTGACTCCTAGTGACCCTGTATAGGGTTTCCAAGGAGCAGCTGATAAACTTGAACTACTGACCTTGTAGTTCAAACTGACTTTGCAGTCCAGCACATTAACCCACAGTGTCACACCAAGACTCTCTATCCATAACATAAGGACCTATTATTCTAAGGTCAGTGGTTAAAGCCCATCAGCTGCTCTGCAAGAGAAAGATGAGTCTTTCTGCTCCCACAAAGATTTATAGCCTCAGAAACCCTATATAGGGTTGTTATGAGTCAGAACCCACCTGATGACATTTAACGATAACAGCACCTATTACAAGACAGTGGGTATATATTATGGAGTTCTGGTAGCATAGTGGCTATGAGTCAGGCTGCTAACCTCCAAGGTTAGCAGTTCGAAACTACCAGCTGTACCATGGCAGAACGATGAGGCTTTCTGTTCCCATAAAGATTTACAGACTTGGAAACCCTATACTATGAGGATCACTATGAGTCGGAACCACAACATATCACCACCACAGCTATATAGGTGAGGTGTGTGTGTGTGTGTGTGTATATATATATATATATATATATATATATTTACTTTTTTATTTCACGTAAAGTCCTGGTATAGCACTGTGGGATAAGGCAATGTATCACAAGGTTGGTTTGAACCACAAGATCAGCGATTCAAACTCATCAGCCACCTCGGAAACCCTATACAGGGTCACTATGAGGTGGAAATGACTTGATGGCACTTAACAACAGCAAACATTATACACACACACACACACACACACATGTTATTTCTATATTATATATGTGTTTAGATTATGTGTTTTATGTATTAGATATTGTGTACATATTTATATGTGTGTGTTTGTATATATTATAGATACATGTTTTATATATTATATATGTGTTTATATATAGTGTATGGTGGTGGTGACTGTGTGCTGTGGAGTCGGTTCTGACTCATAGTGACCGTGTACATGGTTTCCGAGACTGTAAATCTTTACAGGAGCAGAACGCCTCATCTTTCTCCCACAGAACAGCTGGTAGTTTCGAACTGCTGACCTTGCAGTTCGCAACCCGATTCATAACCACTGTGCTACCAGAGCTCTTTATATATAGTGTATAAGGACCTATTATTACAAGACAGTGGGAAAATTGATCTAGTACTATGAATGAGTCATTCAGACCCTTCAGTAGTTGAGGAGTAGGTGTTGTAGAAGAGGCAGGGGAAGAGAACTGTAGGGTGAGGCATAGTGAAGCTGAATGAGATACTGACCTGCCGTTTCCTTTGCAGCCTTTCCAAGCAGATGGTTGGTGTGATACTATCAACAATCGAGCCTACTGCCACTACGATGGAGGAGACTGCTGCTCTTCCACACTCTCCTCCAAGAAGGTGAGTGAGGGCACCTGGGAGAGGAGGGAAAGGGCAGCAGTTCAGCAGTAAAGGCTGATGCCTTGGCTAGCTCTTTTTCATGGTATATCATAATTGGTTTTACTCGGAGTCAAGAAGAGAGAATTAAAATGAACAAGTACTGGAATTTCTTATCAGATAGGATTAAGGGTAATGGACGCTAGGATGGGTTCATAAAAAAATACTCCTTTTCCATGATCAGTACAATGAATCCCTGGGGAAAACGTGGCCCCACGGTTCCCAGAAGGCTCACACCTACTTGTCACTTTCCATGGACAATCTCTATAGGCAGAGAAAATACAACCCTCTCCTCTTGTGGAGTCCTGGTGTGGCCCTGTGGATTAATGCGCTAGCCTGCAAAGTCAGTTTGAACTGCAAGGTTGGTGGTTCAAGCTCACCAGTTGCTCCATGGAAACCCTCTAGAGGTTCTCCATGGGTCAGAACCAACTCGACGGCACTTAACAACAACAACAACCTCTTGTGAAGGCAGAATTTCAATCAAGTGCTAACTAGTGATGAGTCATCTTTACAATTAAGTTGATGATTCTGTATATTGTGTTCGGACCATATTGTGGGCACGTGGTGAGCAGCTATCCTAGCCAGCTGGAGCATACTCTAGACCACACCCTCAGTAGGAGGCCTTTTCTCAATGTCCTTTCCCCCTCTCACACTTAGATCTGTTAAAGTAGATATGCTGGAACTAAACCTACACAATTGAATAGGCTGACACTTGGTTAAAATATGGATTAAAATTCAAAAGGTCCAAAGAACTTGGAGCTAGTTGGCCAATTTGACAAAAGAGCAAAATATGCAAAACATGTGCAGATGTGATTTCCTTCCTTGTGCCACACCTACCATGATTACCCATATACATACCACAACTCCTAATTGCTAACGTTTGGAACGCTAACTGTGCGCCAGGCACTGTTCTCACCATGCACATGACTTGAGTGCTCACTCAACGCAGGGCTCTTCACATCACTGCTCAGTTTGGTTTTTTGTTCTAAAAACTGGTTAGGTCCAAACCAAGGGTAGCAGATCTGATTACAGATCAGAAACCATGCCAACTAGTTCTTATTCTCACTTGGAAAGAGTAACTGGTCATATTTGCACAGGAAGACATGATAATTTAGAGTAAAAGCAGCCCATTCTGCAAATATCGGATTTATCTTTAACAAGAGGCCTCAATCCAAGAATCAGAATTGAGATGGCAAATTACCTTTCAGTTAACTTCTTGATCACATCTTACTTCAGGTGTGCAAACATACTGAGAAATTTACTCAAACAACCCCACCCATTTTCCAGCCCACTTGCCCAATTACCTGCTCTATTTATTCAGCATACTTGAACCATTAGTGTGTGCGATGCCTCTGGTAGCGTAGTGGTTACGAATCGGGCTGCGAACCTTAAGGTCAGCGGTTCGAAACTACCAGCCGCTCCGTGGGAGAAAGATGAGGCTTTCTACTCCCGTAAAGATTTACACCCTCGGAAACCCTGTACAGGGTCGCTATGGGTCGGACCCGACTCGATTGCACTTAACAACAACAACAACAAATTTAATTGTCAGTGCCCAAAGAATAGAATTATTGTCTTCCAAGTGCTTAGTCATCTGGTGTTAGTATGGATATCCAAAAAGTTGTTATCTATCTGTTGGTATCCTGGTGTGGTGTTGTTGTGGGTTAATGTACTGAACTGCAAGGTTGGTTTGAACCACAAGGTTAGTGGTTCAAGCTCACCAGCCACTCTTGAAACCCTATACAGGGTCACTATGAGTTGGAATGGACTCGAAGGCACTTAACAACAACAACAATAATAACAAATCTGCTGGTATCAGTGCAAGCAAGAAGCTAGCAAATTGTGCTGAACTATGAACTGCAAGGTTGGTGATTCAAGCTCACCAGTTGCTCTTCAGAAACTCTATGAGTTTCTATGGTCGTTATGAGTCAGACTGATTCGAAGACACTTAACAACAACAACAACAATCTAGGGTATGGGGAGAGACAACTACAAAGCTGGAAGGCAATCTAGCCACACGTAATGCTATGGGAACAATGTAACATTTAACCCAGCCAAAGTATATTCTGAGTTAAAAAGGGCAAACATTCATGCTTATTAAGATGACAAAGATGATCCTAGTGTCTCCCGGAACATCAAGAAGTAGGAGTGTGAGAGCTAGACCCTATTGGCTTGACTTTAGAGTTTGTGAAGATGATAACAACAAAAAGAATAACAGCAGGAGTTGTAGAAATTAGTGGTACTATATAAGTAGCAGTAACAGTAGTTATAGAGTAGATGCCTGTTGATGCATAAGCACTAGATGCCTGGTGATACATAAGCAGTGTGTGCATTATCTTTTTTCAACTACACAAATACACTTTTGGTAGCTGGTACTACTCATCTCTTTTCATATGAAGAAAGTGAAGCAAGAGAGGATTGTCTTGCCTGCAGCAGCATGGTGTAAAGGTGAGAGAACTGTGTGGAATTTCAGTTTTGAGATAGTAACACCCACACCTATAATAACATCTATAACAACAAGAACCAAGGGACAAAACAGAAAGCTGGTTGAAAAGGATGAAGCTCAGCCCAACAGTGGGTTATCTCAACTACTCTTCTCTTCTCCTAGGTCATTCCTTTTGCTGCTGACTGTGACCTGGATGAATGCACGTGTCGAGACCCCAAGGCAGAAGAAAATCAGTAATTGTGGGATCAAGTCCCTCCTTCCACTGTCCTGGAGGCAGTAAGAAAGAGGAGTCATCACCAGAGGAAACAAAGTGTGAACAAAGAAGAAAGGTCATAAAAAGAAGGAAAAAGAGTGTGTAGGAATACAAGAGGATATTGATTGGTGCCAACTATTGCATCAAATGGCCCAAGTAGGGAAGGATTATAGGCAAAAGTTTCTTCAAAGTGACTCTGATTAAAAGTGGAAAGAGAAATATGACTGATAGATATATAATGACCCTTCTCCCTCATTTATATTCTTCTCAATCCCCTTCCTCAACTCTTGTCCTACTCCCCACTCTGCACTATTCAGTCCCACCCGACTTGTAAACCAATACCAAAATGCAAGAAGAAAAGTTGCCAGGGACACTTTGTTCATACCCATTTTGAATGGTTTGACATCTTTTAAGGCTTGTCTGCTCTAAACTGGCTCTCACCCTTTCTTTTGTGTAGTCTCCCTTAATAATAATAAGGTTAGTTATTAATTCTTTATAAGTATTTAAACATAATTATATAAATATATATATATATATATTATATTTTTTGCTGTCTACTAAGCTGAAAATTATCCATTGTTCCACACATGCTGCTGTGAAGTTCACATCCAAAATGAATGCTGAAAGTTTGAGAACAGATAGGCAAGTCCTTCTGCATCTTTCTATTGTTGGGAACTGGCAGGTAGAGAAAGAGAAAGTGGGATTAGTTGGAGTTCTAAATGCTACCATGTCAGCTAATCTTTTCATGAGCTGGAAGCTGGGTCCACTTTGAGGAGATGGAGGGTTGGTGTGGCAAAATACTATGAGGCATGGAAAATTGGATATGAGTTCCCAGTGTTGATGGGTTCAGGAGAACTAGAATATGGTTCTGAAGTGTCGATCTAAAAAGAATCTCTTAAGTTCTCTCTTCTACTCAGAATTCTCAGAGTTGGTGAAACACAGGATTCTCTTCCACATTCACATGTGTCTGTTGCAAATGTGGCTCTCAGCCAGCCAATCCATCAACAAATGTGTATTAGGTTTCGTTCCCTGGTCACCAAGATCACAGAACTCACGCACTCCTCGTACTTGGCCTGTATTCTCACTCCTTGTTAGAAGTCCCCAAGCCTGGCCATCACTCACAACCACATGACTAGTTGTTGATTTTCTGGAAAGAATTTTATGGAAATGACTTGAGGGGGAAAGGTGGGAAGAGATGAAAGAACAGGCCGGGATGAAGAGCCAAGGGAGCCTAGAGAGAGATGAGAGGTCAGGTTTAAATCAGGCTCCAGGGCCAGAGAATGAAATGAGTCAAGGAGACTCAGTCCTTGTTCCAAGCCTCCAAAGAAGACCAAATGGTGCCATTTGAGCAATGTAGAGTCCAAGGTAAATTCCAGTCAAGTGTGATGTGTAAAATCCATGACCCAGAGTTTTTGACTTGAGTAAGCTATGGAAGCACATGGAGCAAGAGTGACCCTCTGTGGGGAAAGAGAAGAATTTCAACTATTGAAGGTTTGTTTTGTTGTCTTTACCCTTTCTTGTTCAATAGATGGACATTCCATGAAATGATCACTTTAACCTGCTTCTACGTGCATCCTAGGCCCGTTATTTTTGTACATAGTCTGCTAAGTTAGGATTTTTTTCCATGATGATTTCTGGGTTAAGCCTAGAAAGAGCAATTTCTGCCCATCTTGTCAGTCTTATCATTTTAGGAAAGGCTGTGAGACTTAGTTTCCTCAAAATTTTTTCTCCAATGAAAATAAATTACAGGCATACAATAGGATTCCAAATTGGTCCCTTCAGGTTCTGGCCACAATTTTTTGTTTTGTTTTTAAATCAATCCAGAGATATGGCCTTTGCAAATAGGAAGAGGAAATACTAACCACCACTATCCTGAACCAGACTTCGTACAAGAAAGAACAATATTCTGAAATGGAAAAACTCAAAGAAAAAGTGTATATATATATAAAAAATGAAAGAACAGAATTTGTCCATCAAAAAACTCTTATCCTCTATATCGCCAACCCATCAGGAAAACTGTAGCCTGGATACCGTTTACTTCCTCATTTCACACTTTTGGCCCAAAGATAAATATTTCCAGGTTTCTGACTAACAGACTTTAATATGGGAAAGATAATGAAAAAGCTTAGATTCTTGTTATTAAAAAATTTTCTTAGTATAAGTATCCAAATTCCTGAAATTACAGCAAACTCCACCTTGGGGGTTCCTACAGGACGTGGGAGTGGAGAAGACAAGTCATCGTCCTGGGTGTTCTGCACCCAGATCAGGGAAGGCTTTGGCCCCACACAACCACGGGGAAAGCTTGTCTCATTCCACTGTGTGTCTATGCTCAGATTCACCACAGAGTAACACTGAGAGCATTTTTGTTTCATACTTCATTTTAAATTATTTAATTGTCTGTTGGCAACATCTACAATTCACCACTGATTGCCTGAAGAAGACCAGTGGACAGTTCCTGTGTATGTGTATGTGTGTGTGAGAGAGAAAAGCCCTCAGGCTGAAAGTTGTCCAACCAACTCAGATCTAGTCTTTCAGAGATAGCAGTTTCTTCCAGAGTTTTTCCTGGGGCTTTCAGATCTGACTACTTGTCACATCACTGATGATGTCTAAGAACTAAGACTTGTGATCACAGATCCTGAGGGACAACAACCCATACAACACTCTCCATGTGGTGATCCACACACTCTTCTGCTCTTACCCACTCATGGGACCATGATGGCCTTCCCCAGGAGCTCTTTGTTCTGTTCCCTCCTGTTAACCTATTTTTTTAAATCACTTCTCTGCTTCCTCTTTTGCCTTGTAAGTAGGGGGCACTGAGACCCATGTTTCCCAGAGCTACTGTCTTAGTCCAGTAGGGCTGAAATCATAGTGACTCTATGCACAATGGAATACATGCTGCTGGGTCATGCACCATCCCCAAGAATAATTGAATATCAAAACCATTGTGATCCATAGGGCTTTTCATTGGCTGATTAAAAATTAAAAATAAAAAGATTGTCGGGCTTTTCTCCCTAGCCCAGACTAGCTGACTCGAGTAACTATTGTGCTAGCTTCCAGTCAGACCCAGAGAGAACAGAAAGAGGAGAATGGGCAGACACCAGAAATCTATATGAAAATAAAGAGCTAGTCATGATTTGCTCCCTTCCTTCCTTCCAATACAAGACATTGGACTTGGCACTTCCCTACTCTGTGAGACCTCCATGGCATGCACCAGTTAGTATCCCAAGGGAATGGATTGATTGGGAACGCTAGAGAAAGCTGATCTACTGTATTGTAATGTAAACCAGCTACAGTCAGTTATTTTGTAAGACTATAAGATGTTCATTAAAAAAAAAAAAAAAAATCAGCACATTAAACGTGAAGCAATGTTGGTGTCTTATTCTTTGTTTAACTCATCCCTTCACTTGCAAATCACTCTCCACATGCTTGTGGCAGGTCTAGGAATCAATCATTGATTCATTGATTGATTGATCCTTCAAGCATTAAACAAATGTATTAAGTAGATAGTATGTGTCAGGGAAGTTAAACATGACAGCTTAGAGGAACAGATGGCATATACAAAGTAAAGTACAGAATAATGTTAAGTGTCTCATGAGTTGTTGAAATAAAATGCAGGAGTCATCTACAATCCAGAGGAAGGAGGAGTCTTTTCTGGATGCCAGAAAGTAGGTTGTTATTATTGCTGTTAAGTGCCCTTGGAGGATGCATATAATTTGGATATGCACACATGGGGGATGGAAGAGAGGGAGTTCTGGCAAAGTAGAGAATAGAATTGAAAATGAAGAAGTAGGGATGGGAAAACTCTGGGCAATACTGAGGCATCCAGTTTATTTAGGATGCAGAACTGAGCTAACATGTGCCATTCAATTCATAATCACAATGTTGATTAGTCCTCACAATAGATTTGCAAATTATAGTCTCATTTCATAAATGAGGATGAGCCTCATTCTGGTGAAAAACCTGTCTCAAGGTCATATGGTTGGAGTTAGGTCCCAGCCTAGTTCTGTGGGACAAGATGATGAAAGAAGAAAAAGAAAACTGGAGGTGAATAGAATGGATGGAGAAGGGGAGATGTAGAGAGAAATGCCAAAGATGATGCCTAGGCCTTAAACTTCTGCAATACAAAATGGCTTTTTTCACTGACAGCAAAGGGGGAAGTCAAGAAAAAGAGCAGGCTTTGGAAGAAAGTGTATACAGGCATGTCTCAGAGATAGAAGAGTTTTGTTCCAGACCACCAGAATAAAGGGAATACCACAATAAAGCAAGTCACATATCTTTTTTGGTTTCCCAGTACATATAAAAGTTACGTTTACACTAAACTGTAGTCTATCCAAAGAGTGTTGATAGTGCTGTGGGTTAGGCACTGGGCCTAACCAAAAAGTTTGTAGTTCAAGCCCACCAGTCACTCCACAGGTGAAAAGATGAGACTGTCTGCTGCAGTAAAAATTTACAGCATCTGAAACTTGTATAGGGTCACTTAACAATCAGAATCTGTTCCGGGACAGTGGGTTTATATTTTGAGTTTGATAGTCTATTATGTGCAATGTTTTTGATGATTTTAAGTGCCATCATGTGAGTTCCAACCCATAGCAACCCTGTATAGGATTTCCAAAGAGTTCCTGGTGAGGTTGAACTGCTAACCTTGCAGTTCAAACTGACTTTGCAATCCAACACATTAACCCACAGTGCCACACCATGACTCTATTATGTACAATAGCATTATGGAAAATGTTTGGAATATTGCAAAAATTACCAAAATGAGGCATGGAAACATGAAGTGAGCCCATGTTGTGGGAAAAATGGCACCAATAGATTGGCTCAATGGAGGGTTACCATAAACCTTCAATTTACAAAACATTTCACTGTCTGTAAATGAAATAAAGAGAAAGGCAATAAAACAAGGTATTTGCTTGTAGATGAATTTCGTTTGAGATCCAGTAGGCAACTAGTCACATAAAGGAGTGGAGGAGATTGCTGCAGCTAAGGGTAGTTTGCCAAGGTCTCTGGCTGGTCATCATGCTTCCTCAGGGGTAGGTGTGTATCTCAGCATATCTATGAGCTATTGGCAAGTGAGTTCATGAGAGGTGGGAAAGGTAAATGCACTCAGCTAAGAAACACTGAAACTTGCTGTCCAGCGTAGAGATGTTAAAGCAAATGGGAGAAATGAGGAGGTACAAGAACTGAACAGAAAATTTCAAAGATCAGCTCGAGAAGATAAAGCCAAATATTGCAACAAAATGTACAAAGATCTGGAGTCAGAAAACCAAAAAGGAAGAACACACCCAGCATTTCTCAAGTTGGGGGAACTGAAGAAAAAATTCAAGCCTTGACTTTCGTTATTGAAAGATTCTAGGGGCAAATTATTGAATGATGCAGAAAGCATCAAGAGAAGATGGAAGGAATACACACAGTCACTGTACCAAAAGGAAATGCTTAATGTTCAACCATTTCAAGAGGTAGCATAGGATCAAGAGCCAATGATACTGAAGGAGGAAGTCCAAGGTGCATTGAAGGAATTGGCAAAGTATAAGACACCAGGAATTGATGCAATACAATTTGAAATCTTTCAAGAAATGCACCACAGGAGGCACTCACTCATCTCTGCCAAGAAATTTGGAAAACAACTATCTGGCCAACTGATTGGAAGAAATCCATATTTGTGCCCATTCCAAAGAAAGGTGACCCAACGGAATGCGGAAATCATCAGACAATTGCTTTGATATCCCATGCGAGTAAAGTTTTGCTAAAGGTAATACAGAAATGGCTATAATCATACATTAACAGATAACTTCCAGAGGTTCAAGTCAGATTCAGAAGAGGACATGTAACAAGGGATATCATTGTTGTTGTCCAATGGATTTTGGCTGAAAGCAGAGAATATCAGAAAGATGTTTACTTGTGCTTTATTGACTACGCAAAGGCTTTC
>NW_006408618.1:7689949-7734412 GCF_000296735.1 Chrysochloris asiatica
ATAGTAAGAAGCAGAGTGGTGTTGCTGTTGTTGATAAATGTCATCGAATCAGTTCCGATTCATAGTGACTCTGCATAGGGTTTCCAAGGAATGGCAGGTGGGTTTTGAACCTCTGACCTTTTGGTTAGCAGTCCAGTCTTTATAGTCGGAAATGTGAGCTTAGAACTTGGGAGAGATATTTGTGATTAGAAACAAACATTTGTGAGTAAAAATGGCATTACCTGACATTTTCTTTCTGAGTTACAAAGTGTTATCATATAGTTTACTGCTTTTTATATTCTCAAAAAAAACTGTTTTTGAAAAAGATTTTTCCCCCTGTTTTACAGATGAACAAGCTGAGTGTCGTGTCAGAGAGTTTACTAAAACATTAAATTCACTTAGCTAAGCACAGGTTTGAATGGGAGTGCAAGTTTTTGGTCCCCAAATGTAATGTGCTTTCCACTACATAATATTTAGTCCACTAGACTTAGACCTCAAGTAAACCAGGTGCAATGGGAAAATTTAATGTTTTGTTACCTGTTTATGTTTCTAGCTACTAATTGACTTCCTGTGGCTTTCTTAATAACTAGTGTATTTTCTCTGCTGCCTGTTGTCTGTGGCAAATGGTAGGAAAACTGAGGGCAAGCCATCTTGAGCATCTTTCCAGGGCCCTCTCCTCATGCCAGGTCCTGAGTATAAGCAGATGCCCCTACACATGCCAGTTAGGCCAGCTGGACTGAAACACCTGGCAAGGCTGCATTCTCCCTAATAGCTTCCCCAGGGTGCATTCTGGACAGAGACTTTGGAGCTCTGGTTTCCATTGACTGACAAACTTAAATGACCTGATGAGTCACTTGTCAGCTGGGCAACTCACTAGACTTAGATTCCAGTCATCCAGACGATGAGGGGCTTAGGGTGGAGGTGGAAGGTAATAAAAAGGTTTTCCACTTAGAAATTGCTCTAGGGCATCTCTGAAGCTAGCTATGAGTCATCTCTTTTTACATCACTGTAAGAGGGTCACAGTGTGCTGCATGGGCTGGGAATTGAACCCTGGCTTCCCTAAAGAGTTCTTCTACTGAAGTACCCACACATCCCTGTGTTTTGTTCTGTTGTGCATAGGGTCACTGTGATTTGGAACCAACTCAACAGCACCTAGCAATGAGGGTTACTGTTTTTCAGACTTCTCGATGGTTAACATTTAGATTTCCCAGTGGTTACCTCAGATTAAAATAGGAAAGGGTAAGAATCTTATATCTCATAATGGTCTATGTCCATGAGACCTTTCACATGTGACTTGGGGTGTCTGGGTCTGTCACAAGACAATGATGTTGCCACTGAGTCAATTCTTACTCAGAGCGACCCTGCATGGGGTTTCAGAGAAGCAGCTGGTGGGTTTGAACTGCCAACCTTGTGGTTCAAAGTCCAGTGTAGATCCTACAGCACCACACCAGGAAAATCGATGATCATTATCAAACCTACCAGCTGTTCCACGGGAGAGAGATGAGGCTTTCTGCTCCTGTAAAGATTTACAGCCTCGACAACCCTGTACAGGGTTGCAATGAGTCAGAACCGACTCCACGGCACATAACTACCACCACCACCCTAGTTTTGACTTGACTGGGATTGAGTTCACATTTTTTGTAAGAATCTAGTCTGGTGGTCAACAAAGTGTGGATATCTGGTGGTCAACAAAGTATGGATTTGTTACTACATTTAACCCTTTACTGATGACTCCCCCCTTTTTTCGTCTGATGTTGCATGTGCATCTTTGGGTTATATTGCCAAGTCATAGTAAGTACTGGTGTGACAGTGGCAGAGGGTATTCCTGAAAATATCAACAAGTCAAATCTGGTTAAGATTTCAAAAGAGCATAATAAAAACATTTCTCAGCACTGAGAGATAGTCCAGAGTAATTGTAAATGGCTGGTGATCTTCAAGTCAAGTTTTCTTCTAAGGATAATTTAATACATACAAGCTTCCTTTTCTTAGTCTTTTGTCTACATTCTGTTGTTGTTTGGTGCCATAGAGTCGATACCCACTCATAGCAACCTTATGCACAGCAGAACGAAACACTGCCTGATCCTGGGCCAACCTTACTATTGTTGCCATGCTTGAGTCCATCGATGCTGCCACTTGGCCAATCCATCTCATTCGGGGTCTTCCTCTTTTTCTTTGACCCTCCACCTTACCAAACATGATATCTTTTTCCAGTGACTGATCCCTCCTGATGATATGTCCGATGTATGAGAGACAAAGTTTGGCCATCTTGGCCTCCAAGGAACACTCTGGACGCACTTCTTCCAACACAGATCTGTTGATTCTATGGGCAGCCCATCGCACTTTCAATATTATCCTCCAACACCATAACTAAAGCATCAATTCTTCTATGGTCTTCCTTGTTAACAGTCCGACTTTCACATGCATATGAGGTTACATGGCTTGGGTCAGGTCCACCTTACTCCTCAAGCTGACATCTTTGCTCTTCAACACTGAAAAAAGGTCTTGTGCAGCAGATTTCCCTAATGCAATACATCATTTGATTTCTTGACTGCTGCTTCCGTGAGTGTTGATAGTTGATCCAAGAAGAATGAAGTCCTTGACAACTTCAATCTTTTCTCCACTGATAAGAATGTTGTTTATTGGTCCAGTGGTGAGGATTTTTGTTTTCTTTACATTGAGATGCAACCCATACCAAAGGCTATGGTCTTTGATCTTCATCGGTAAATGTTTTAAGACCTCTTCACTTTCAGTAAGCAAGGTTGTATCATCTGCATATCGCAGATATGTTAATGAGTCTTCCTCCAATCCTGATGCCACATTTTTCTTCATATAACCCAGCTTCTCGGATTATTTGCTCAGCATACAGGTTGAATAAGTATGGTAAAAGAATGCAACCCTGTCGTACACCTTTTTTAATTTTAAACCACCCAGTGTTCCCGTGTTCTGTTCAAACAGCTGCCTCTTGGTCCATGTACAGATTCCTCATGAGCACAATTAATTGTTCTGGAATACTCATACTTCTCATTGTTGTCCACAGTTTGTCATGATCCACACAATCAAAAGCCTTTGCATAGTCAGTAAAGCACAGGTAAACATCTTTCTGATATTCTCTGCTTTCACCCAAGATCCATTGGGCATCAGTGATGATATCCCTCATTCTGCATCCTCTTCTGATTCTGACTTGAACCTCTGGAAGTTCTCTGTCAATTGCTCATATGCAAATTCAAACTGAAGCTGAAGAAAATGAAAACAAGCCTACAAGAACCAAAATATGACCTTGAATACATCCCACCTGAATTTAGAGATCATTTGAAGAACAGATTTGATACATTAAACAATGAAGACCAAAGAGTTGTGGGATGACATCAAAAATATCGTACATTAAGAAAGGAAAAAGTCATTAAGATAAGAAAGAAGAGGTCAAAATAGATGTCAGAAGAAACACTGAAACTTGCTCTCCAGCATAGAGATGCTAAAGCAAATGGAAGAAATGAGGAGGTACAAGAACTGAACAGAAACTTTCAAAGATTAGCTTGAGAAGATAAAGCCAAATATTACAACAAAATGTGCAAAGGTCTGGAGTCAGAAAACCAAAAGGGAAGACCAGGCTCAGCATTTCTCAAGCTGGGCCAATTGAAGAAAAAATTCAAGCCTCGACTTTTGTTATTGAAAGATTCTCTGGGCATCAGAAAGCATCAAAAGAAGGTGGAAGGAATACACACAGTCACAGGCTGATATTCAACCATTTCAAGAGATAGCATATGATCAAGAGCCAATGATAATGAAGGAAGAAATCAAAGGTGCATTGAAGGAATTGGCAAAGAACAAGGCACCAGGAATTGATGGAATAAAAACTGAAATCTTTCAAGAAAGTAATGCACCACAGGAGGCACTCAGTCATCTCTGCCAAGAAATTTGGAAGACAACTATCTGGCCGACTGATTGGAAGAGATTCATATTTGTGCCCATTCCAAAGAGAGGTTACCCAACGGGATGCGGAAATCATCAGACAATTGCTTTGATATCCCATGTGAGTAAAGTTTTGCTAAAGGTAATACAGAAACGGCTGCAAGCATACATTGTCTGCATAAAAGTCATTTATTTGAATTCAAAAAAAAGAGAGAGAGAGAGAATGTTGACTTTTTTGTGACTAACAGTAGTATTTTATCAATTTGCCTTTCCTAGCCATTAGATACCTGAAGGTAATTGTTTTTTTTTTTAGGTGTTTATTTACATGTGTGAGTCACACATTTAAACTTTACAAAACATGATGAGTCTAGAGTTCCCCCACAACACAACTTCATATGCACAACTCAAAAGTGTTCTCTGAATGGTAAGTCAATTTTATTAAAACACATATGACTTCCAAGGAATGATTTTATTGGTAATAAATAGATAACATTAAGATGATCTATAGGAGAGTTCCTACAGTGTCTAAAATTGTCCAAGTAGTTCTGCACTGAGAAATATTGCTTCGTAACTTAATGATGCTCACACCAAGTCTGGGCCTTGAAAGTCAATATGTGAGATGTATTAGTGACTTGTGTGGGGTTGTTGTTATTGTTAAGTACTTTCAAGTCAGTTACAACTCATAGCAACCCAGTATAGGGTTTCCAAGGAGTGGCTGGTAATTTTGAAGCACTGACCTGTGGTTCAGACTGAACTTGCAGTCTAGTGCTGTATTCCACAGTGCCCCAGAGGTTTGGTAATCTGTAAGAAGTCAAGCTTTGGAGCATGACAGCTCTGAATTTGAGTTCTGACTCCCACACTACCTAGATCTGTCACCTTTGTCAGGTTACTTAACTACTTAACTCTCTCAGCTTCTTAACTATTGACTTTTGAAGGACTGTAACAGCACAGATCAAGCATGAAAACAGAGAGGAAGGGAATTAAGGAATGACTTCTGGAGGCAACGAGTGTTGTCTATTCTCTCAAGAAGCCTGAGAGTGGAGAAGAGGAGGGAGTTGACTTTATAGTGTGGCACTGTGGGACAAAGCGCTGCACCACAAAGTCGGTTTGAACCACAAGGCCAGTGGTTCAAACTCAACAGCTGCTCCTTGGAAACTCTATACAGGGTCTCCACAAGTCAGAACCAACTCCACAGCACTTAACAACAGCAGCAAAGATGCTTTTCATCCTCAAACAGTACAATACTGACATTAGAGGGTACCTGAGCTACATGCCATCGTTAGTCATATGCGTAGGACAATTAAAGCAGATAGGAGACTCCCAGTAGATGTTTTGCAGTTGATTGCAAGAGCAGCAAATAGACTTTGAGGACAACAGTGCTAAAGCCTGGTCATGACATAAACAAAAATGGACTTGAAGTGAATTTTTGGAATTGGTGAACATAGGTACCATCCAAATATTTGGAATCGACCTTGAAGGTTTTATTAAGCTTTGAAGGGTGATAGTTATTTTCTTTAATAGGATGGTTCAACTGGTGACTTTATCTAGTTTGTAAAATTGTTGTTGTTATGTGCCGTGGAGTCGGTTCCGACTCATAGCGACCCTGTACAGGGTTTCCAAGGCTGTAAATCTCTACGGGAGCAGAAAGCCTCATCTTTCTCCCGCGGAACAGCTGATAGTTTCGAACTGCTGTCCTTGTGGTTCGCAGCCCAATTCATAACCACTACGCTACCAGAGCTCCTTTAGTTGGTAGCGTAGTGGTTACGAATCGGGCTGCGAACCGCAAGGTCAGCAGTTCGAAACTACCAGCTGCTCCGCGGGAGAAAGATGAGGCTTTCTGCTCCCGTAGAGATTTACAGCCTTGGAAACCCTGTACAGGGTCGCTATGAGTCGGAATCGACTCCACGGCACATAACAACAACAACAACAACGCTACCAAATCCGACTCATAGTGAACCTGTACAGGGTTTCCGAGGCTGTAAATCTTTATAGGTGCAGAAAGCCTCATCTTTCTCCCATGGAACAGCTAGTAGTTTCGAACTGCTGACCTTGCGGTTTGCAGTCCGATTCGTAACCACTACGCTACCAGCCTAGAAAATCCTATAAGGAAGTTCTCTATCATACAAGGTCACTATGAGTCAGAATTGACTCAAAGACACACAGCAACAATACTCTTGCTCTAGGGTCTGTTGACTAACCCACTCCATTATACTAGAACATTCCATTGCTCTGGGAAATCACACACATAAAGCACAGTTGTGAGTTTTTAGATTCTAAGTGTCAAAAGGATCCCCAAAAGACCTTATTATTTAAGTCAAACTAATCTAATGTTAAGAAATTCACTATGTCCCAAGACTGTTCATGTTAAATCTGGGTTTATCCAGCCTACATTTAATCTCTATTTGTGTGCTATAGGATCAGCACTAGACTATGAACCACAAAGTCGGCAGTTCAAACCCACCAGCTGCTCCTTGGAAACCCTATACATTGTCACTGTGAGTTTGAACCAACTCCATGACACTTAACAATAGTGAAGCAAAAAAGATCTGTATTGCTGATAACATCATTCTCTTTTTCAACAACTATTTACTGAACACCCATTAGGTACACGTAGCTGGATAGACATTAGTAAACAAAACAAAATATTTGTCTTCATGGATCTTGGACAGTAATTGGGTAAGACAGTCAATATATACACAAGTAAAAATGTCAGCTGGTGAAAAAGTGTGGAAGACAGAGGGAATAGCAAATTTGAATGCCCCAATGAAGGGGAGAACTTAGTGGGTTTGAGAGGTAGTGAGAGAAGCCAGGAGGGTTGGGGAGACAGTGATGGAGAGCCTCTTAACCATGTCAGGATAAAGTGAAATTGTTCCCTATCCTGTTTCCCTGTATCTGCACATAATTAATCGTGCCTCCTTCTTACCACTCACATCCATCACCCTCTTATCCATTTGTCTACTGTCTCCTTGACTTGGGCTATGTGGAGCAGCAAATTACTAAATATGACCCTTCTTGCCATAGTCCTCCATTTTGCAATGTGTTGTAATTCCTAGACTTCATGCCTATGGTTAGGAGTCCTGGTGTGATGCTGTAGGATCAGCAATGGACTGCTAACCACAAGGTCGGTGGTTCAAACTCACTAGCTGCTCCTGGGAAACCCCAGAAATGACTGAACAGCATGCAACAACAGCAGTATCTTTATGGTTATGGTCCCATTTAGGAATAAGTGATCCTTTATGTCAATGAAGCAGGATTAGGGCGGTCTATATCTTGAGTCCACACCTCATTGCTGATATGACTCCAGTCACCACCTTTCTGAAGTCACTCATTTGCTAGAGTCATACCTTTTATCTGACAAGTGTTCAGAGGAGAGAGGCATGAGGAGGGGAGGGGTGGCGAGCAGACTATAGCCAAGAAGAGATTGGAGCAGGTCTATATACTGGGGACCTTCTGGATGTCAGGGACAGAGAGCTGTAACACTGGAAACAACTAAAGAAGGTGAGAAACAGCAGCAGTAAAATGGCAGCACCAAGAGACTGATGCAACACAGAACAGTGGGTTTTGCAGACACAGAGCAAGAAGGCTGATTGCCTTTAGGCAGGATACTTACTGGTGGAAGGAGGTGCCTCTGGGCATTTGGTGAAGTTATGTTTGCTGACTTACAGAGTTTGAGTGGAACACCTTTGGGATGAGGCTGGGCTTAATGGGGTACCTCAAGTCATTTATCTGCAGAACTAGAAAGAGATTTCTAACACTTGCTCAAGCAAGGCAGAGGCCTGGCTGAGACCAAGAGATATGTAATTATGGGCATGGCTGAGAAGAGGCTATCCTTATCAAAGAACTGCCCCCTGAGTGTTCCTGAACCTGAATTCTGATCTACTACATGCTTAATAAAAAAGAGCTCTGGTAGAATGATGGTTTGGTTCAGGCGCACCTTAGTCTTATATATATATAGAAGGGACCCTGGTGTAGAAGGGACAAAGAAAAAGCTAAGTAGTGAGGACACTGACTGAATTTCCACATCACAAAGTCTCACTTTCCAGCCTAAGATGTAAATTATTTGAGCTTCGTGGCTGGTGTTTTCACTCTCTCATACACACACACACAATTAAGTGTTCTATAAACCTTTGGCCATGTTTTAAATATAATTTCATTAAAAGTTATTCTGTGTGCCAGTTTAAGGTCCCAGATTAAATAGTTAGAATGTGACCCTGATTCCAAGTATTAAGGGAGGGAATTTTTTTTTTTTTTTTTAAACTGTGTTAGTGAGACCATGTTACTTCATCCACCATTTAAAGAGGGTCATGCTGATGATGCCAGAGCATGTCCCACTGCTCTTTCTGGACAGTTCGCTTGCCAATGGACACTCATGTCCACCCATAACTTTCTGTTGTTTGGTGCTGTTGAATTGATTTCTGACACATAGCAACCCCATGTAACACAGTAGTGCTGTCTTATAGGCTTGTCTTGGCTACAAGCTTTATTGGAGCAGAGCACTAGGTCATTCTCCCTTGTAGCTGTTGAGTGGATTTGAACTGCCAATCTTTCTCTTAGCAGCTGAGTGCTTAACCATTATGCTACCAGGGCTCCTTTGTTGTTGTTATTGTTAAGTGCTGATGATGTAAATCGCCTTCCATGGAACTAGCACTTAATGGGTTATTGATATACAGTGCGCTAAGTGGCAAAAAATGGCTAGTGCTTGATTTCGAACCTAAATATTAGCCATTTGAACCTACCTAGGTATCATGGAAGAAATGAACCAACTCGTAGTGACCCTGTACAGAATTTCCGAGGAGTGGCTGGTGGGTTTGTGCTGTCACAACCTAGTGTTTTAACCTTCCTGAAGTAAAGAGGCAGTGTTCAGTATTTAGGGGAGAGTGGCAGATGATCTCTGTAGCTGTAATACAAGTCCCAGTAGGGACCCAGACATTTGAGTATTTCAGGCCCTGACTCCCTCAAATGGATCTTTGTTTTGCATTCAGTTGATGAGATTTATTATTTGATGAAATTACTTATTTTTGTGCTCCCTCTCCTATAGCTGCTGTTGTTATTAGGTGCTGTCAAGTTGGTACCAACTCTTCGCAACCCTACGCACAATAGAATGAAACACTGCCCAGTACTGCACCATCCTCACAATTGCTGTTGTATTTGAGCCCATTGTTGCAGCTTCTATGTCAATCCATCTCAGTGAGGATCTTCCTCTTTTTCACTGACCTTCCACTTTGACAAATAAGATGTCCTTCTCCAGGGACTGCCCCTTCCTGGCAACATATCCAAAGTACAAGAGACAAAGTCTAGCCATCCTTGCTTCTAAGGAAATTTCTGGCTGCACTTCTTCCAAGACAGATTTGTTTTTCCTTCTGGAATCCCATGGTTTGCATTCTAGATACCTACATACTCATGCGTATTCATTCAGAAAGTACAGGCTTTGGTATCAAGACCTCATTTGTAATCCTAGCTTAAGGAGACCTTGGACAGATAACTGAGTGTTTTTTAGGTGTGTTTGTACAAGTTGGTTTTTGCAGGGCTACTATCAACATTCACTGGGTGACATTGGTAACTCTCAAATGCACCTTAAGTACTTCATGTGAGTTCCTTCCCTATACGAATAGTTACCCAGTGCCATTCAGTCAATCCCAACTCATAGAAACTGTGTGTAAGGGTTCCAAGTCTGCTCATCTTTACAGGAGCAGAAAGCCTCATCTGTCTCCTGAGGAGTGACTGGTAGGTTTGAACTGATGACCTGTGGATAGCAGTCCAGTGTGTATCCTACAGTGCACCAAAGTTCAACAGCATAGTTGTTGTTCTTGTTAAGTGTCCATGAGTCAGTTCATAGAGACCCTGTATAGGGTGTCCAAAGAGCATCTGGAGGGACCTGTGGTTAGCAGTCCAATCCTTATCCTATAGCTCCATACCAGGACTCCAATAAATATTTACAGATTAAACTAAATATTTATCAGTGAATTATTTTCCTTCCATCTTATTTAATATTACTGTAATAGCATTTTATCAGTCCTTGCCAATTGTTTCATTTCCATTCATGCTATGCTTTAGAAAACTTTTCTATAAGCTAGTTAAAGTCTAAGAGTGCAGTGCCTCTGTAGGATAAACAATGGACTGCAAGCCACAAGATTGGTGGTTGGAGTCTACCATCTTTCTCCATGGAAGAAAGATGAAACATTCTGCTCCCTCAAAGATTTACAGACTTGGAAACCCTATACAAGTTCTCTATGAGTCCGAAATAACGGGGCAGCACTTAACAACAACAAGTTAACATTTAAAGTAAGAGAAAATAGGACTGAAAAATAGAATTTGGAGAACTAAAATCAAATGGTAAGACCTAGGAGTGAAGGCAAGGTCAGATTCTGGCACTATCCAAGTTAAAAGGTGACTTGAAAGAGACCTGTCAGCCTGGAAGAGCTAGAGGAACAGAAGAGACTTCTTGAAAGAAAGACCAGCAGGAAAAACACACAAAACAAAAATGGCAGTCTGACTGGCTACTACAAAAATAAGAAAATTGTTCACCAGGGAGGCATCAAGGCAAGCAATCAAGTCGCTTCAGGACAACCCCTCTCTCCAAGACTGAAACTCAAAGGGACCAATGAGCAGGCATTTAAGCTTGCTGGCAACCACATTGGTCTTCTGGGGAGTGGGAGAGGGGGAAAGGCAGCAATGAAGAAATGGGCTGAGCTCGACCACATTCCATAGACTCCTGTTGACCTGGAGATGAGAGAGAGAAGAGGGAGGGCTGGTTGGTCCAAAGTGTGGTGAGACCTGGGGACTCCTGAGCCCATGGGCAAGGACATAGCCACGGGGGACTAGAGCTGAGCGTGAAGCTCCCAGTTGATATAAAGTGAGGGGAGACACACAAGAACCCCAAACTTTCAGATAGTATCCATTAGATACTATCTTTGATGACTTGACGATCAGAACTCAACTAGAGTAAGACTGAAAATTTTTTTTGGAAAAAGGAAACAAGTGTAAATTGCTACAATTTGATGAACTTGATCTATGCTTATGGATGTAATAGCTCAAAATACCAACTGAGAGGGAAGGAGTCTTCACATCAAGGATCATTTCTATCCCTTTTGTACACAGGGTTGATAGGAATGGGTAACTTAGATAAAATGGGAGGACTATAAAGACACTAAGTGACTGGCTTACACGTTTTCAAGAAGGAGTTAGTTTCAGAGTGTGCAGGGAAGTTAGAATCCCCACTGAATAGTTTTCATCTTGTCTAGATGGGTCTGGTGAAAGGAGATGGGGATAAGATTCTTATGATTCAATAATAAGTAATTATTATCATGATTAACTGTTACTGTCACGACTGTAAAGGTAGAAGTTTTGTAACAAAAAGGGGGGTGGGTGTATTTTATCTTACAATCCAGGAACAGAGGATCCTTGGATCATCAATGGAGAAGAGCATGAGTGGAATGTAGAACCCTATCCAGAGAAGCAGCGACACTAGAGATGGAGACAGCGATTAGGACATGGAGAGATAGAGCTGCTGAGGACTCTAGACTCATGGGAAGAGAAAGGCTGTGTGCTGGCAGCCAGGAGGCAGGCTTGCAGAATGTACCCGTCAGTTGTTTAAATGATTATATATTCCTGAGTGTTTTTGTGTACATCCCACCCCCTCAAAAAACAAAAACAAAAACAAGAACAACAAAAAAAAACCACAGAGGGAATAGAAGCAAATACTGTTGAATGAATGGAGGAGATTGTAATCATTGCAGTGAATGAAACGATGATTGGAAAACTGATGTTCTCCCATGTAAACTATTGCTCAATTCACAATAAAAATAAAATAAATAAAAGAGAGAGAAAGAGAGACCTGGTAGTGCAATGCTGAAACACTGGCTGCTGAACAAAAGGTCAGTGGTTTGACACCACTAGAAAATACCAGGCAATCTGCTTCTGTAAATATATGTTGTTGTAAATATAGAAAACTCTATGGGCAGTTCTCGATCCTATAGGATTATGACGAGACAGCATCCACTCAGTAGCACCTAGCAACAACCAGGTAAGCTTGAGTCCTCGTTCCTCATAAATGTGAAGTGGTGTGCTGCTAACCACAAGGCTGACAGTTCAAACCCATGGGAGAAACATGAAGCAGTTTGCTTTCATAAAGATTTACAACTTCAGAAACCCTGTGGAGCAGTTCTGCTCTATCCTATAAGGTTGCTATGAGTCTGATTGACTAGTAACAGTGGTGGTTCTTCACAAGCAACGTGGCCAGCAGTTGGCCTCACTGTTGCATTCTTATCAAGGTTTCTAATGATTTTCTGGCTAGTGAACCCCTCATCTGATCACTGAGCTTCTGACACCGGACCCTGCCTTGCCCTCAGACTTTCCTGTACTGTCTAAATCCAGTTCTGCAGGTCGTGACAGCCCCATCCCTTCATCAGTTTTGTGACCTTGGCTCAACTGGCACCAGAAATCCTCCCAAGTTTGTTACTGCAACCCACTGCTACCTATATTCCCATTGCTAACACATACTGTCTTTTGTTTGATCAAACTGTGAAGCCTCTGAAGTCCCAGGTCCTTCCCCACAATAACAATACCACAGTGGAGAAGAGCACTCAGCAAATGAAAGGACAGAAGGAAGCATTGCAGGGAAGAACTATCAAAAGGCTTCTTTTTGATAGTTGGGGTCCCAAAAAAAATTGTAGATCAAGTCTCTTGGCTCCTTGTGGAGTTTTCCAAATTTTTGCTAGGAGGTCCCCATTATATGACCAGGGGTAGGAAAACCCACACCCGGGAGGCCTGCTTGTCTTTTCTATGCCACTCTTCATCCTGAACATTTCTGAGAGGTACAGGCAGTCCCTGCTGGTGGCCTGGCCCCAGGCTCTGTGGAGAGAAATGCAGTTACACTCAGACATTCCTGTTGTTGCTCAAGCCCAGTGACACTTCATTAAGTCCTGGGCCACACCCTTTCCTTTGAGTGTTTGCTGGTATTGCCTTAGCAACTAAGTGCCATTTCTTTATGTCCACCCCCCTCCTTGACCCACTCCAATCAACTCCATCACCAACACCTCTATTGTGAGTCTCTTCACATCCGTCCCTTGTTGCCAAGAGACGTAAAGACTAAAGGGTGAGGATCAAAATATCTTCCTTTGTCTGATAATCAGAGTGGATTGTTTGGAAGGTCCATGGGTTTGAAGAATATGAAACTGACCTTCTTGGTCAGGGGTTACCATGGTGTAGCCACAACAGATCAAAAATGGGTGTGGAAAAATGGTTCTTGTTCTACAACCATGTAGACAACTAAGGAACTGATAAAGTCTATCTAAGAACATGGTCAGCTTGGAAAGTGGACTAGGATTTTACCCTGACTCTTAAACCAGTGTAAATCAACACTCAGTTAGGTCAGGATGAAAGGAGTTCCGTTTCTATTTCTGCAATAAACTCCTAGCTCAAGGAACTTTGAATGTGCATACACTCAGTACTATGGTCACATCTTCCCCATGGCAGAGACTGAGACTACACAAGACCAGGATGAAGTAATAAGACTTGGAAATGTATAGATCACTGTATCTAGTTTGTTAGAGGGCTTCAGGTCTGCTGTATACAAGATCCTTCCCACACCTAAACAAAAGCCATTTGATTAAATCTTGCTTTCTCAGTTCACATCATTCTCCATACTGAGCTAATTGTAGGTTCCAAGCCCAAGTGGTAAAGGGAAGGCCATTTAAGTGGGACACATGGCAGTGTTGTAGAGTTAAAAAGATTATATCCTGGCTTCCAACTCTATGATCTTGGACGAGTTACCTAAACTCTCTAGAAGTTTGAGAGTTTCCCCCCAAGTAAAAGTTAAATGAAAATAACGTTACTGATTTACAGGGTTGTTGAGAGCTACATAGAAGTGCTTAGATGGTGCCTGGCACATAGTACTTTACCAATAAATATTGTTTATTGCTGTTGTTAGGTGCTGTTCAGTCAGTTCCATCTCATAGCTACACTATATACAACAGAACAAAACACTCCCCAGTCAAGTACCTTTCTCACAATCATTGTTATGTTTGAGTCCAATGTGTCAGTCTGTCTCCTTTAGGGTCTTCCTGTTTTTTTCACTGAACCTCAATCTTCCCAAGCAGGACATTCTTCTCCAGAGATTAGTCTCTCCTGATAATATATCCAAAGCACATGAGAAAAGTTTATCATCCTGGTTTCTAAAGAATTAGAAGTACAATTCTGGCTGTACATCTTCCAAGACAGATTTGTTCATTCTTCTGGCAGTAGAGTATATATTTAATATTCTTTGCCAGCACCAGAATTAAAATGCATCAATTCTTCTTCAGTCTTCCTTATTCATCATCTAGCTTTTGCATGCATATGAGGCAATTGAAAATACTATGGTTTGGGTCAGGTGCACCTTAGTCTTCATGGTGACATTTTTGCTCTTTAGAACACTTTAAAAAGGCCTTTTGAAGCAGATTTGTCCAATGCAATATGCTGTTTGATTTATTGACTGCTGTTTCCAAGGGTGTTAGTTGTCAATCCAAATAATATGAGACCCTTAACAATTTCATTTTCTTCTCCATTTATGATGATGTTGTTTTTGATCCAGTTGTGAAGATTTTTGTTTTCTTTACATTGAGATGTAATCCATACTGAAGATGTTTGATCTTCTTCAATAAATATTTCAAGTACTCTTCATTTTTGGCAAGCAAGGTTATGTCATCCGTATATCACAAGTTGTTAATGAACCTTCCTCCAATTCTGACACAACGTTTTGCTCAACAGATTAAATACATATGGTGAAAAGTTCATTCTTCACACATGACTTTTCTGATTTTAAATCTCATAAAATCCCTTTGTTCTATTTGAACAACTGTCTCCTGGTCTATGTACAGGTTCCACATGAACACAATTAAGTGTTCTGAAATTTCCATCCTTCGCAATGTTAGCCATGATTGTTGTGATCCATACAGTCCAAAGCTTTTGCATAGTCAATAACACACAGGTAAACTTCTTTCTGATATTCTGTTTTCAGGCAAGATCCATGTGAGATCAGCAATGATATCCCTCATTTCACATCTTCTTCTGAATCTGGTTTGAATTCCTGGAAGTTCCCTGTTGATAGACTGCTGCAACCAGTTTTGAATTATCTTCAGCAAAACTTTACTTGCATGTGACACTAATGATATTTTAAAATAATTTCCTCATTTTGTTCCATCATCTTTCTTTAGAATGGACATAAATATAGATCTCTTACAACTAAATGGCTAGGTGGTCTTCCACATTTCTTGGCACAGATGAGTGAATGCCTCCAGCATTGCATCAGTTTGTTGAAACATTTCCATTGGTATTCTGTGGGTTCCTGAAGCCTTGTTTTGTTTTGTTTTTGCCAATACTTTGAATGCAACTTGAACTTCTTAATTGTATGCTATCTCTTGAAAAGGGTGCACTTTGACCAATTATTTTTGGTAGAGTGACTCTGTGTATTCTTTCCATCTTCTTTTGCTGCATCTTGGTTCAATATTTTGTCCATGTTTCTGTTTTCCCCATGTAGAGACACTGTATAGGATTTAAATGAGCCAAAACCTCATCTTTCTCTCATGGAGCGGCTGGTGGGCTTGAACTGTGGACCTAGTGGCTTGCAGTCCAGTGCTTATATTATCAAGCCTTCTTGCTCCCATTTTGCCCACTGTTGTGTTGTTAAGCGCCATGGAGTCAGTTCCGACTCATAGCAACCCTACACAGGGTTTCCGAGGCTGTAAATCTTTACGGGAGCAGAGCGCCTCGTCTTTCTCCCGCAGAACAGCTGGTAGTTTCGAACTGCTGACCTTGCGACTCACAGCCCGATTCTTAACCACTATCCTTCAATACTGATTTTTTTCAATAATGAATTTTTATTTCCTTTTTTCTGCTTGAGAACTGCCAAATTATTGGCTTATGCTACCTGCTATGATTTTTAAAAAACCACAACGACTTGGAGACATGGGTATGGTAAAGCAAACAAGCTTTAATGTATATCAGATATATAGGAGGCAGAGGAACTGTGTATCCTCCGAAGACTGTCTCCCTGAAGAGAAAGTGGAAAGAGGATCTATAGTGATTTAGGGTATGGAGTTTTTTATTGTTCTACTTATCTCAAGTTGTGTTGATCCCTGGAGGACCTTCAGGAGCTTCTTTATTCCTGTAATAGTTCTTGGGGTGGATGTTAGCTCCTGATTAACCTAAAGGAAAGTACAGACCAAGGGTAACATTAAAGACTTTGCAAGATGGAGTCCCTTTAGCCAGTTGCAAATTCCCCAAGCGTGCTCTTCTTTTTCTAACTCCAGGTCTTTGCTCATTTCATTATAAAATGTTTCTTTATCTTCTCAAGTTTGAAACCTGTTCAGCTCTTTTACTTCATCATTTTCCATCCAATTTAGCTACTCGACATTCAAGAGCACATTTTATAGTTTCATCTGATATCAATTTTGGTCTTTTCTTTCTTTCCTGTCTTTATAATGACATTTTGCTTTCTTCAAATATGATGTTCTTGATGTCATCCCACAACTTGTCTGATTTTTGCTCATTAGTGTTCAGTGTGTCAAATCTGTTCTTGAGATGGTCTCTAAATTTAGCTGGGATATAGTCAAGGTCTTACTTTAACTGTTACGGACTTGTTTTAATTTGGCCTCGTTCTAACTGATGATATTGAACTTCTAAAACATCTCTTTTCATTGAAAGAGCTGATTTGATTCTTGTGTTTTCTCTCTGGTGAGGTGCCACCCCAGTATAAAAAACTCAGAAATGTGTGTTGACAATAAACGCTAGTTGGTATAAAAACAAAAGCATCTTGAGCAGCAAAAGAAATCTCATACAAAATGTGAAACACCTTTTAAAGAAAATTTAATCTCATCGCTTCTGAAAGTTTTCTGACACAACAAAAGATGCATGATGTGCACTTGAAAAATACTGTTTTGGTCCCTACTTTATTGCCAGAAAAAAAGGCATTGGGTGAGGATAGTGTTAGTGAAAAATTGAGTCCCATACCAATGTTGAAGCAAGACTGAAGGAGTCAAGGAGTATTTATATTGCTGAGCATTTACTAAGTTTACTCCAGGCCTTATTGTGTTTTTAAAAGGCATTGTCTTTAATCCTCAGGCTGCTACGCCATTTATTACTAGCGTCATCCAGCTTAAACCAAACCTCTGTCCTTACTTTTGGGATGCTGGTGTTGGAACACAACAAACTTTGGTTCCTTTTTGTTATTTAGTTCTATGTTATGCCCCCAAAACCCACTGGCATCAAGTCAAATGTGACTTAATAGTGACTTAACAGGACAGAGTGGGAGAAAGAAGCCAATTTGGGCTCCTGTGAAGATCTACAGCCTCGGAAACCCTATACCAGATTGCTTTGAGTCATCACCAACTTGGGGGTACATCACCACCACTACCATCATAGGACAGAGCAGGTAAACCCTCTAGGGTTACCAAAGCTGTCAATTGTTACCGAAGCAGATTGCCACCTCATCTTTCTCCCATGGAGAGACTGATGGGTTTGAGGGGTCAGAGCTTAACCAATATCCCACCATGGTTCCTTGGTTTCATGTTATGTTTCATTAATAGAAGCCATTAGATGGAGTCTGGGAGGAAAGAGAGGGACTTGTTCTTTTCTGTTTACTTGTTGTTCAGGTCAGTATCATTCCACCAATGACACTTTCCCTTGGCAACAACAGTTTGTTGAACTCTCTATCTCTGTGCATTTTGAAGGACCAGTTTCATTATCTTCCCTTGCAGAAGTTCCAGCATTAAACACATGACATCTCATACTTGAGGGCAACATTGTTGTTGTTGTTAAGTGCCGTCGAGTTGGTGAGTTGGTTTGATTCATAGTGACTCTGTATAGGGTTTCTGAGGAGCAACTGGTGGGTTTGAACCGCTGAGCTTGTGGTTAGCAGTCCAGTGTTTATCCTACATCGTCACACCTAGTTTCTATTAAATCCAACATCCTTTCTTTGTCCCCCCAGCCCTATAGGTGATATCAGCTTCCTGCAGTTATTATTATTATCTCTCTGATAGATTAGTGTTTCAAATGTTTGCTTGTTTGAGTCTCCAATAGATGTTTTATTTATTATTACTATGAATTGAGTGAAGGTTTACAAAGCAGATCATCAGTTTTATATTCAACAATCATACTTGTTTCATTACAATGGTTGCAATGCCCTCCATGTACCATCAGTTAACGATATTTACCTGTATTCACTTTAAATCTTGGATTCCTCCTTGTATCTTTAACGACCTTCATCTTTGCTCTGCCAACTTCCCTATTGCTGTATATATCTCCAACATCGTTCAACCTATTTTAGTATCTCTTACCCACTCCCCTATATTAAAATATCTCTGTTTACACCTTGAGTTACATGTTCAAGTGGCAGGAACAAATGGAGACTTTGAAATGCTTTGTGTTATGTGTCCTGGTTGTTGGTATGTGCCCCATAGGCTTTCCTGGTCTATAATCATTATAGCACCAGGTTGCCAGGTGTTTTCTCTTGAGGAACTGCTGGACTTTCAGTTAGCAGCCAAGCACTTAGCCATTGTACCACCAGGGCTCCTTTTTGAGGCCTAAGATACCAAAGTAACACTATTAACTCTATCTTAAAATACTGATTTATAAAGAAAGGCCAGGGAACAAAAATATCTAAGAAATGTCCTATTTATTATTAAGCACAATGAATCTATATCCACTTTTTCTTTTCTTTTTTTAAGGTTTTTATTGAGATTGAGTGAAAGTTTACAGGGCATTATCATCAGTTTTATATTCAACAAATCATACACCTTGTTTCATTACATTGATTATAATCTCCTCCATGTACCATCAGTTAACAGTATTTCTCTCTATCCACTTTAGTTTTTACAAAAAAACAAACATAAAAACCACTCAGGCATATATAATAATTTACATCTCCAAAGGGCACATTCTGCAAGTCTGCCTCCTGGCCACCAGCTCTTAGACCCTCTCTTCTTAGTCCATGAATCTAGAGTCCTCAGCTGCTCCCACTCTCCATGTTCACATCTCTGCTTCCATCTTTGGAGCTGCTGCTTCTCTGGATAAGGTCCCACATTCTGCTTGTGCGCTTCTCTTGATGGTCCTAGGGTCCTCTGTTTCTGGATTGTAAGATTAACTATTTCCCTGTTTTTGTTACAAAATTTCTACATTTACAATTATGACAATCACAATTAGTCATAATAACAATTATTAACTATTGAATCTTACGAATCTTATTCCCGTCTCTTTTCATCAGACCCATCAGGACAAGATGACAGCTATTCAATGGGGACTCTTTTTTTCACCCCATACTCTTAAACACCCTCTTGAAACCTTGTAAGCCAGTCACTTTGTGCCTTTATTGTCTCCTCATTTTAGATAGTCAATGTCTAAGTTGCCCATCCCTATCTACCCTGTGCACAGAGCAGATAGCATTGATACCTGATGTGAAGACTCTTTCCCTCTCTGTTGGTATTTAGAGTAACTACCGCTCTGAGTATAGGTCAGGTTCATTAAATTGAAGCAATTTATCCTTGTTTCCTTTATCAAAATCTTCCTTTAGTCAAGTTCTGATTATCGAGCCATTGAGGCTAGGTAAGCAAGTTTGGGTGTTCTTGTGCATCTCGCCTCACTTCATATCAGCTGGATGCTTCACTCTCAGCTCTAGCCCTCTGTAGCTAAGTCCTTATCCATGGGCTCAAGTGTCCTCAGGTCTCACCACACTGTGGACCAACCAGCCCTTCCTCTTCACTCTCTCATCTCCAGATCAACAGGATGCAATGGACTGGGGTTGAATTCAGCCCTTTTCTTCATTGCTGCCTTTCTGCCTCTTTCACTCACCAGTAGACCAATGTGGTCGCCAGCAACCTTACATGCTTGTTTGTGTATTCCCTTTGTTTCAGTCTTAGAGAGAAGTTTGTCCTGAAGGCACTTGATTGCTAGCCTTGATGTCTTCCTGGTGAACAGCTTGCTTATTCTTGTAGTAGCCAGTCATGCTGACATTTTTGTTTTGGGTTTTTCCTGATGATCTTTCTTTGAAGATGTATCTTCTGTCACCGTAGCTGTTCCAGTCTGATTGTCCTTTCTAGTGGAATGTCCCACCTCATAAGGTTCTGGATAGGACTCAGGATTCCACTTAAGGTCCTATACACTGTAAAGGCTTTGCACGAGGCCTATTTCACTGGGCAAGATGTAGAGCCCCTTTTAGGTATTCCAATCAGTTATAGGCTTAAGACAGGCTTACAAATTTTCTCTAATAATGCTTCCCAACATTCCTTTCTATCCCACTCAAGTGTTTATTTTTAAATACTAGGCAAGGGAAGCTAATATTCATAAGGCAGTCAAGGATCTCAGTGTTATTTTCCCTCTTCAAGCTATACATAGATCCCTGTATCCCAGAGCCCTGTTGTTCCAAGGTTGAGTATGCATCACTATTTACCTCTGTCCCACTAGGCCATGCAAACTTGTTTCAGTGTTCCCCTATCTATCTTGTTCTTCTGCTTCCTCCCCCCTTCTTGTATTGCCCTCCCCAACACCCTAAATTAAACCCCCCACCCCAACCCCATTGTAGTTACCTTATATTCCATTAATTCTACCCTCCATTTAAGACAGTCTATTTCATCCAGTAATCTACCTGACCTTCCCGCCACCTGGATCTCTGTTCCTCTGTGTTTACCTTCTTTCACATTGTAATTGTTTTGATCATAGACTGACCTCCCAGATCCCCTGTTCTTATAATTTCATTCTGTTCTTGACTCCTCCATTTGTCGACTGAGTACAGGTTGATGCTGCCACGTATGTCATTCTGTAGTGTTGTCTGTTCTTGTTGGTTCTCAGTCCACAGAACTTCCTTTAGGATATTTTTCATAGCAGGGTTGGCTTTGGCAAAATCCCTTAACTACTGTTCATCCTGAAATGTTTTGATTACACCATCGTATTTGATTGACAGCTTTGCTGGGCAGGGGATTCTTGAGTGGCAGTTTTTTTTCCTTTCAGGGTTTTATATATGGCTCCCCATTGCCTTCTTGCCTGCATGGTTTCTGTTGAGAAATCCAAGCTTAATCTGATTTGCTTGCCATTGTATGTTATATTTCTCTTTTCTCTCACTGCTTCCAAGATCCTGTCTTTATCTTTGATTTTGGAGAGCTTGATTATTATTTGTCTTGGTGTTTGTCTTTTAGGGTCTATCCATCCTGGGGTTCGTTGAGCTTCTTGAATGCTTATCTTTTCACTTTTCAGGATGTTAGGAAATTTTTCTTCCAGCTCTTCAACTATCTCCTCTGTGGGCTTGTGTGATTGTTCTTGTTCTGGAATGCCAGTAATTCTTGTTATTCCTCTTCATGTTATCCAACATGAATCTTAGGTTGTCTTCAGATTTCTCTTTCCTTTTTTGTGTTTGCTTTTCCATCTTAGTAGTGTTGAGAGATTTATCTCCTTGCTCACTAGTTTTAGCTTCTATCTCTTCAATTCTACTCCTTTGCCCTTTCAGTGTATTGAACATTTCTGATATTCTATTATTAATTGTTTGGACCTCTTTCTGTAGGTTTTGAATTGTTTCCAATGCTGTATTTATCTTATTTGATTGTTCTGTAGCACTTTCCTGACTTCTTCCTTATTTTTCTCAACTCCATTATATAGTGTTTTGATACATTTTATAATCATTTTTCTGAATTCCTTCTCCAGCATTTCCAAAGCCTGCCCATCTTCCAGTATGGAGTGTAGGTCTACATCCAGCTCATTTGCCTTAGTCACTTTATCTTGTATCTGGACATGTGCAGATATGGTCATCTGCTTCTGTTTTTTGGGCATCTTCAGGGCTTATCTGTGGCTTAATACTTAGATGGGTATGTATTTTGTTATTTTTTATGCTTTTTGATTGCCTCCAGGTAGATGTGATCAGGAAATGGGCTTCCCTTTTCACTCTTCTTCTTGAGAAATTTCAAGATGCCACTGTTGGTCGTTTTGATGTAACTTAGGATTTAATTTTCGGCCTATATCCTTTTTTGTCTGCCTGTGCTGCTCCACAATCCCCATTCAGGCCTTGTTTCTAGTTATAAACAGTTCAGTGCCAGGTGTGGCCATTTGGTTTTAAGTGAAAACTGTCTCTTTAAATTTCGAGGAGATCTGTGCGCAGGCGTAGTAGAACCCTCCGAGGGTGAGGCTGAGGTGCTCACTAGCTCAGGCACTCCCTCTAGTTACCTGAATGGAGGTGCGGAAACAGCAAGGGGCCAATGAACAGATACCGAAAGAAAAGAATGTCCACACCTTTATCTCCGTGGTTCTGTCAGGCGTCTGTGGCTGCTCTGATCCTTCCCCTGCTTGGTCTCACTCAAGATGGTGGCTCCTGGAGCAGCTGAGTGTCTTGAATTAGAAAGTAATGGATTTCTGCTACAAATTCTCCCAACTGTAAGTCTTTCAACCTTCTAAATGTTCCTTTATATGTGGTTCAGAGTTCTGGGACCATCCCCTGAGCCTGCTTGGTCCTGTATTCTGTGTTGTTGGTGACGGAGGTCCTTACTGAACTTCCACTTGATCCACCATCTTGTTTTCTCTTATATCCACTTTTTATATGCAATAAGTTATATACAAGGAGCTCTGGTAATGTAGTGGTTATGAATTGGGCTGCAAAACTCTAGGTCAGCAGTTCAAAACTACCAGCTGTTCCGTGGGAGAAAGATGAGGTTTTCCTCTCCCGTAAAGATTTACAGCCTTGAAAACCGTATTCAGGGTCTCTCTGAGTTGAAACCAACTCTATAGCACATCACGACCATCACGAAGTTATGTACAACTATGATGCATACATAATAGACTTTCCTGGATAGTTTTTGTTTTAAGTGTTCTGTTGCTATTAGTACACATCCACCAGTTGTTGTTGACTCCAACTCTTGGTGTCCCATGTGCATCACAGTAGAACTGTTCTCCATAGGATTTTCAATGGCTGATATTTTAGAAGTAAATCGCTGGGCCTTTCTTGTAAATTACCTTTGGTTCTAGTTATAAACAGTTCAGGGCCAGGTGTGGCCATTTGGTTTTAAGTAAAAACTGTCTCTTTAAATTTCGAGGAGATCTGTGCGCATGCGCAGATCTTTGGTTTGCAGTAGAGCACAACCCAAGGATAGCAGTCCTATAAATTAGGGAATGCAAGTGTATAAGGCACATCTAGCTGCTCACTATTGACTCCTGGTCATTAGCCTCACCACTCTGGCTGGCTGGGTAGGATTCTGTTCTCACGAACATTTTCTAGGCTGCTCTCTAGGAAGCCTCTATCAAATCATTGCATTGCACACTCCAGTAGAAACCTGCTTGCCATCCCTGTAATTGGCCTTAGAACTGGTGAAAATTTCTTAACTCTCAGCATTAAAATTTTATCTTTTAGATTGTGATTCAGACATCAGAGGGTCATAAAATTCAGATGTAAGGTGTTACATAATGATTTTTTTTGTGATATATATATTTTTCCCCAAAAAAAAAGTTCATGGGAAAATTCCATTACTTTCTATTCCACTTTTTCACAATTTTATTTGAAACCTCCTGTGTGTGAGTGTGTATGTGTATACCAAAACTAAACCAAACCCACTACCATAGAGTTGATTTGACTCACAGTAACCCTATAAGACAGACTAGAACTGCTCCAGGGTTTCTGAAACTGTACATTTTTAAGGGAGCAGACATTGCCATGTTATTCTCACTGAGCAGATGGTGGGTTTGAGCTGCTGTATTTTCAATAAACAGCCCAATTCTTAACCAGCTGTGCCCCCAGGACTCCATGCACATGCACATATATATGTATAGTATGTTGTTGTTAGGTTTACCTTGTATTGGAGCTTAAATTCTGAGTACTTGGTCTTCAATGAGAGCTCTAAATCCATTTTGAATCTTAAAGTAAATTCAGCCTCCACTGAGTCCTCTGACCATTAATATGGAAATGGGATCCTGATGTGATGTGGGGTCATGGTGTGGCACTACAGGATAAACACTGGATTGCTAATCACAAGGTTGCACCTTAGAAACCCTATAAAGGGTTTCTAAGTGGGAACTGACACGATTTCACTTAACAACAACAATAACATGGATATGTAAGAAGCTTTGCCCTCTGGCAGAGTGTGTTTGAAAGTGGGTTGCTTATGCTTCCTTATAGGGAGGGGTAGTCAAGTCAGAGTATATCCTTAATGAAAATTGGGTTACCATGCTTCCAGTGGCCATACCCCAAGGTACTCAGAGGACCTCAGAGCCAATCCTGTAAGCTGTTCAAATCTGCAATAGTTCAAGTATCCCAATCATGGTTCCTATCGTATTTTTGTAGTCCTGCTTGTGACAATGATGACTTGATCTGCTGGCAATCATGATTTTGTGATGAATTTATTTTATTTTCCATATTTTATAATTGACCATGTAGCTGTGATTCCTTTGAACACCATTGTGGCCTCATGGTGATGGTTTCCCTCATGGGATGATTTGTCTTTGCCTTGTCGTTCTTCCCTTTGTGACTTAATAAGGGAGTCTCTATAAAATATATTTGAATTTGGGGTCTTTTTTTCCCCTACAATGAAAAGTTGGCGGTTTGAATCCACCCAGAGGTATCTCAGAAGACAGGCTTGGGGATCCATTGTGAAAAATCAGTTAATGAACACCATGTATTCACACTTAAGGTCACCATGAGTTGGAGTTGTGAGAAACGTTAATACCGACAAATGTCCAAGTAATCCAGTCTGTATTTATTTTAGTGAGAGAGAGATTTTCTTTATTCGATTTTGCAAAATCAATTGCCCAAACCAGTAGACATGGGCAGACGTGCCACATGGCTGGCCTACAAACAGTTTTATTCCCCTGTCCCTAAAAAGCCCTTCTTCTAGTTCTACTTCCACTGGGTATCACAAGGTCACATTCTCCTTCCAAGGTCACCTACTAGTCCTTAGTGGGAGCATTCTCATTTAAAGTTAGTTTTCCCTTTCCCCATGAATTTCCCCTATTTCCTTAATGGTTGTATTCTTATTTTAAAGTTCCTAGCCAGTCAAAACTAGTTCTCCATCTCTTTTTGTTATCTTAGACTGCTACTCCCAAGACTTCCCTTAGTCCTGAAGATAGACCATGCCCACAAGAGTTATTTCTCACCAACTTGACTTACTGGCAACATGTTTTATATTGACCGGAAGGTACAAATTCTTGCTTCTGAAACATGGTGTGAATTTCATTCAAGGGCTAATCTGGGCACTTAAAAGGTCAGAAGAACTAGACAAAGAAGTAGATCACCTGCTCTGCTGTGTGCCTTCTTTGTTTCATGCCTCCTTTGCTGTTATGCAATACAGAATGTCAGTGCAACTTGCTGTCTTCTATGGAAAAAACATTTACAAACTTTAAAATAACTTGCAACTTATTTGTAGTGGTGACCATATTAGGATTTGGGCCATCTGAGGGTGACCATTAATTCTATCCCTTATTTCCACTCATTCTATCCAATTGAGAAATGTGCAGAGAGGCCAGAGTTAAAAATAGTAGTTTTATTCATTCGTTGGGTTAATAATGACGGTGAGTCTCTCCATCAGAGGGAGGCAAAATTAAGGTAGGATCTTCATCTCAGTACCTCTGAGAGGGTGAACAGCAAGTGCCTAGATGGAAATCCTGAACAAGAGAAGCATTAGTTCCCTTACTAGGGCTAGGAAAAGAAAGAAGAAAGAAGGCAATTTGAGAAAAGGAAGGAATATTGGAAAGGAAAGATTTCTCCCAATTACTTTGTTTTTCTGTTCTTTTGCATTTGGAACTTCTTGGAAGAGAATGAGCTCACCCCACACTTAACATGTGCCAGGTATTGTACTAAACGCTTTAACTGCATAATAGCCTACAATTTTCAGTATAACTCTATGGACTTAATACACTTAAAAAAGAGAAAACAAATTCTCGGAGACTATATATCCTGCCCAAGTTCACAGTTCAGAGGAAGTATGGGTTTTTTGACCAAGGGCTATCTGACTGTAACCATTACACGCCCACTGCTTCCACTGTTGGAGTCCTGGTGTGGCGCTGTAGGATAAGCACTCGATTGCAAGGTCAGTTTGTACCAAAAGGTCGGCAGTTCAAACTCACCAGCTGCTCCTTGGAAACCCTATACAGGGTCGCTGTGAGTCAGAACTGATTCAATGGCACTGAACAACAACAACAACAGACTCTGTCATCAATGAGTTTGTTTCTCACGGAGTTTTCTAGAAAGGAAAAGAATTCCACCTCTCTGAGATATTTGCTTATCCGATGGCAGCCAACAGGAATGAATGTGACTGGTAAACCCAGCTCCATGTAAACCCAGCAGCAAGATCAGTGAAGAGATGTGGTGCACAGCTTGCTTTCACAAGCCAAACCTGCTGTCGTTTGTTTGTTTGATTGCTGGTGTTGTTTAAGTTTTGTTTTCTGGTCTGTCACATGACGGCAATGCAGAGCCAAGAAATGTTGACTCCAACTCCGTATGTTTAGCTTTAACATCATGCTTTAATGGTTCTCTTTGTGTTCCACCTGCATGCATGTTGTTGCTGTGTTCTATCAAGTCCATTCCAACTCATAGCAGCAGGTGGGTTTGAACTATCTATCGCTTTTGCGATTAGAAGTTCAGTGCTTATCCTACAGTGCCATGCCAGCTGGGTAAACACCCTATACTGGGAAAAGAATTTAGGGAACAAAGGCCTTCTGTCCTTCAGAAATACAAAGCTTGACTTGGAATAACTAGTTGTGGCACTGTAGGATAAGCACAGGATCACAAGGTCGATTTGCACAAGATGGCAGTTCAAATCCATCAGCCGCTCCTCAGAAACTCTGTATAGACAGGATCCTATGAGTCAGAACTGACTTAACAGCACTTAGCAACAAAAACTGTTTCCTAACCCTGCTTGCATCAAAAACTCCTATTTTATTCTTATTTCATCTAAACCATTTAATGAGCAATTAAGTTTCAAACGAAATATCAGTTTTGTATAGGATAACATTCTATTAAAATGTGTGGGAATCTTGGTCTTAGCTCCTGTCTGCTATATTCCAATTCAAGGCAAAAATAGATTTCTTTGTTCCCTGGACTTTGTTGGATGTGCTGTCATTGCATTGGTTCCCTTAGGCATAGACTAGTTATGGTATTGTGCTTCTTTACCCAAACTGTCTTCTTTTGTAGTCTATGAATATGCCTACTGTCCTGGAGGGTATGGATTCGTGTATTTGATTTCTTACTGACCATTGGGATAGGAGAAAGTCAGCCTTATTCTATTGCTTGTAAGGATGTGTGGTGCTGTAGGTTAATGTGCTGGACTGCAAGGTCGGTTTGAACCGCAAGGTCAGTGGTTCAAGTTCTCCAGATGTTCCTCAGAAACCCTATACAGTATCGCTTTGAGTTGGAACTGACTCTTCACAACTGCCCTTCACAACAAAGAAGGATTCAAATTAAGTGACCCAGAGACTGTTGTCCAATGAGTCAGTCAGTGTATCTTACCAACTAAGGGATGAAAGCAGCTCACACTATGTACTTGTGATGTCATAGGACCTAATTGCCCATGGGTAAGCCTAAAGTTGGACATCTTTGAAATGCTATTTTGTCCTAGTAATCTCTTAGTATAATGAGGTAACTCATGTGCTCTTCATGAGTCAATTGCCTCTTTGTTCTCAGATCCATTTCCCCAACCTTCTGCTGCTGTGCTCTGTATCACAAAGTGCTCTTACAATTACATTTCCCAGATTCCCTTGTCAACAGGCTTCCAGGCTGGTGGGACAGCGGGAGGCAATTGTGGGAAATTGGAGGCCATAAAGAGGAAGAAAGCGAGGCTGCATCTCCTGTTCTGTATTTTGATGGTGACTTCAACATCTCTTTTGTGATTCTAACTCCCTGTGTGGCCTCAGAACTCTTCCAACACATCCCAGCCATATTTTCAGCTCCCTCAGGTGGTCCCAGAACCTCAGCCAAGCTAAAGAACTTCCTCCCGGTATCCCCCTGTGCCCTCAGAGTGGGAACTGTTTCCTGCTGTTGCTAATTTTTGGGTTGCCCCACCACTATCTACATGCCCTTTCCTAAAGCCTGTTTAATTTGATTCGTATAGTGAATGTCTTCATTGGATTAGCCATAATGTGCTGTTATTCCAAATGGGTTTTGACTAAATACATGGTGGTGGTGGATATGTGCCATGGAGTCGGGTCTGACTCACAGTGACCCCGTATAGAGTTTCCAAAGCTATAAATCTTTATAAGAGCAGAAAATCTCTTCTTTCTCCCATGGAATGTCTGCTAGACTTGAACTGCTGACCTTCCAATTAGCAGCCCAACGCATAACCCACTATGTTAAGCTGTGTATGTTTATGTTCAAATCTATCAACCACTCCTCACAAACCCTATTTAGGGTCCCTATGAGTCCGAACCAGTCTGATAGCAATTCACAACAGCAAGCCAGAGAAACTTGGTGTTGTTTAATGCCTTCGAGTTGGTTCCAACTCATAATAACCCTGTACAGGGTTTGCAAGGAGCAGCTGGTGAGTTTGAACCTTGGGGCTCAGTGCTTTACCCTATATCCTTTATACTATAAAACAATTGTTGAACTGAAGACTTTTTAGGAAATTAAACCTGAAGTGCCATCCGTAAAAGGAAATGCACTTGCCTGGCTGAACTTTTAAATCCACTGAGTGTAGTGGTTACAAGTTGGGCTGCTAACCTCAAGGTCAGCAGTTTGAAACTACCAGCTGCTGTAAGAAAGAAAGATGAGACTTTCTACTCCTGTAAAGATGTATAGCCTCAGAAACTCTATGCAAAGTCGCTCTGAGTTGGAACTGACTCCATGGCACACCACCACCACCACCAAGGAATCCTGGTGGTGCTCTAGGATAAGCACTGAACTAAGCAAGGCCAGTGGTTCAAACTCACCAGCCATTCTGAGGGAGAAAGGATGAGGTTGTCTGATCCCATAGAGATTTACAGTTTCAGAAACTCTATGTATGGTGAGCTGGAATTGACTCAGTGGCAGTAGGTTTTGGTACTGATAACCTAAGGAAACACTGGCAGCACATGGTTAAGAGCTTGGTTGCTAACCAAAAGGTCAGCAGTTGGCAACTCGCAGCTACTCAGTAGGAGAAAACTGTGGCAGTAGGATTCCGTAAAGATAACAGCCTTGGAAACCCTATGAGGTAGTTCTACTCTGTCCTCTCGGGTACTGTGAGTCAGGATAGACTGACCGGCAATGGGTATTGATACTAACAAACTACCTCACATGTGAGTGACTTAGAACAGTAGCCTTTCTATAATATGACATGCACTGGGCATCAGGAATTCAGACAGAGGTTGGAAGCTCAGTTCTTCTCTTCCATGCAGCATTGATGGGGGTGACTTGGTGGTATATAGTGGCAAATGGGCTACTCTTGAGGGGCTAAGACAGCCTCTTTCCCATGTCTGGTGTCTAGGCAGGGATATCTAGAAGGCTGGACTCAGCTGTTGCCAGAGGGTTGACATATGGCCTTTCCATGGGGTCCTAGTGTTGTCAGATTTCTTGCGTAGTGGTTCAGAATGCAGGAGAAGTGTTCTAGACAGCAAAGCTCAAGGCTCACATCCACCAAACTCTACATGTGAGAGCCATCATAAATGTGCCCAGAGTGACAGGGGAAGGATGTAGAACATACTTTTAGAGGGGAAGACTGCCAAGAGTGTAAATTGTTGTTGTTGTTAAGTGTTCTTGAGTCAGTTCTGACCCATAATCACCCTGTATAGGGTTTCTGAGGAGTGGCTGGTGAGCTCGAACAGACAATCTTTCGGATCAAACTGACTTTGCAATCCAGCGCATTAACCCACCGGGTCACACCAGGACTCCAAAAGTGTATAGCCATGCTTTGAAACTTTCTCAGTGTTTGTCTTCTTTTAATAGTCCCTTGTTGTTGTTGTTGTTGTTGTTATGTGCTGTGGAGTCAGTTCCGACTCACAGCGACCCCGTACAGGGTTTCCGAGGCTATAAATCTTTACGGGAGCAGAAAGCCTCATCTTTCTCCATCAGAACAGCTGGTAGTTTCCAACTGTTGACCGTGAGATTAGCATTCAGATATGTAACTGCTACGCAACTCTCTAATTATTACTTTTAAAGGGATTTATAAGTGTTCAGATTGTGCCTGGTGTGGTGCTGTGGGCTAATGTGTCAGACTGCAAAGTCATTTGAACTGCAAGGTCAGTGGTTCAAGCTCACCAGCTGCTCCTTGGAAACCCTATACAGGGTTGCTATGGATCAGAATCGACTCGACAGCACTTCACAACAACAACACCTGGCTTACTGAAGAGATTAAAGGAAATTGCATGTGTCGGTGACATTAAGGAGACATCTATTCAAAGTTATATTTTGCATTACTTATCATGAAGCTTGTCATTGTTGTTGTGAAGTGCTGTCAAGTCAGTTCCATAATAGTGTTTATCCTTAATGCCATCTAGGAGAATGCAAGACAAGAATGTATCTGGGGTGGGGGTGTGGGGAGGAGGACCTTTTGCAATAGTTTTCTTAGATGCCCAATGGATAAATTTCAGCAACTCCCAAAGCATCTTGTACTTCTCTGTCATAGTTCTCTTTATCCATTTAATTATAAAGTTAAATGCCTCTCTTTCCTCAGAAAATTGCATGCTTGTGATGGGGAATAAGCTTCTTGGATTCACCACTGCACCTTTAGCACTATGTATGGTGTTTGGCTTACAGCTGGATAGGCAACACATTTCATTGTCTAATTATTTGAGGAAGATGACAGAGAGAAGATGGAATTCATATAACAATAATTTTATACTTTGCTGTGAATTTTCTGGTGTTTTTTCTATTTAGGGCAGTTGTTGTTGTTGTTGTTGTTGTTGTTAGGTGCCATCGAGTCAGTATTGACTCATAGCGACCCTATAAACAACAGAACAAAACACTGCCTGATCCTGGGCCAACCTCACAATTGTTGCCATTGAGCCATTGATGCTGCCACTTTGCCAGTCCTTTACATTAGGGGCTTCCTCTTTTTCTCTGACCCTCCACCTTACCAAACATGATAATCCTTCTCCAGCGACTTTAGGATAGTAGGTCTATATATTTGGAATTTACAGCATTTAAAACCTTAACAGTTCTCAGATGGGTCTAGTCAAGTGACTTAAATTATGGAAAGAGACATGATAGCATCAACACATCAAACTCTTACTAACTGCTTTGTTTATTATTTAGTTGATTATTTCATTTTCTTTTGATAATCGTACAATAATTCTCTTTTAAACAATACTGTTATACCTGAAGTTGGTCACATGATATCCTTTCTTTCTTCTACAGTAAAGTTGTGTCATTGCTGTTTTTTCACACTCCATTTTTTTTAAATAGAACATTCGACTATCAAGAAGTGTGGTTAACTAAAAATAACGAACAGACCAAACTCCATGGGGAACAATTGCACACTCAGTTAAAGATCTAATGCTATTACAGTGGATCGTTCCATTCAAGAGGAAATACCAGAGGTCTCATGGGGAGACCCATAGCTGGGAGAGTGTTGGTGGATTTGAGTGACTCCCTTAAGATCGGTTTGGCAGCTTGAAAATATGAGGTTTAATACTGACTGAGCACCATCATCTCTTGGCAGGATGAGTTCCCCCAGGCAAGCTTTGGGAGATATCTTCGGGGAGTGCCTTTCAGGAGCAAAAATCCCTCCCTACAGTTAATTATCCAACCATTCTAAGACTATCCCTTACCTATTTGAGTATGGCCCACTTTTTAACCTGAAAGTAAATGGGACCAAGCCACAAGTTGTGTGTTTGTGTACATGTGTGTGTGTGCACATATAGGTGCAGTAAAAAAGAGCACGGGGGGAAACAGAGAGGAAGAGAATCATGGGGACAGAAGAGGAGAAAGGAAAAAGGTCACAAAAAAGGAAAAGAAAAAAGTTCAAGAGGCTGACAAAAGGGGATGGAGGAACTTGCAAGAGCGGGGAAGAAGATAGAACAAGAGAGGGAGACAGCATGCCTAAAACGCAAGTAGGAGGAGAAAAAGAGGGGTGACCCTGATGCCATTCTGTGCCCACCTTCTCTTGCCCCTCAACTCACATCTCACCCACAACTGGGACAGGTGATATGGGCAGCCTCATCATCTTTCCAGCTGAGTCAGGACTTGAATAAAAGGATGGCAAACAGTAGCAGCAGCAAAAATCGCTCTTCCCTTGGTCCTGCCCAATTGGTTACCAAGTGCCTATAGCATGTGCATCCCTGTTAATAGTAAGGTCAAGATGAAAAATGTGTCCCTTGAGGCCCTTGCATCAACCAGGGATGGAAAGCTAAGTGTTCTGCATACCTTGGCTCTGGAAGTCGAATCTGTCAGGCAGGTGCATTCAAGTGTGCAAAATAAATCTTGCAAAAAGGCAGAGACAGAAGTGAGCCCACCTGTGCTTTCAGCCTAGTGTGAGCCCTGTGGCAAGTTATCACAGCTGTCATTCCTATTCATCAGGCCCAAAGGGTGCTCCAGCTCCAGAAGGTAGAAGGTGCGCTGTGGTTCCCCCTTCCACAGCACAGTGGGGACTTCTCTGCCCTGGATGCTTCGGGAAAGGTAATGCTCTCTAGACAGGCTCCCGGTGGACCTTAGATGGAACAGCTGCATGCCAAGAATAGTGGAGAAAACACTACGGGGCTTACAGACTGGTTAAAACCCTGTGCTCTTAAGGCCAAGAGCCTGACTTCATATCGTTTTGGCAGGTAGTGGATGAAGGGTTTGGTGCAAGTTTCATAAGCTTCAGTTTCCTTGTCTCTGAAATGGAGATGAGACTAGCACTTCCTTCAGTAAGTTGTTATGAGAATTCAATGGTACGTAAAGTGCTCAGAGCAGTGTCTGGCACCCAGTCAGTATAAGCTCTATCATTGTTACTATTTTTAAAAATCTGTATAGCTCCATGACTTGGTCTTATAGGTCCCGCACTTCCTTTCTGATTTTTCTCATGGGCTTCGAACGAGGAGCACTGGTCAGAGGTTGGGGAGCTGGAAGTGTGTGTTCAGGTCTCTGGGGTGTGGGGACAGCAAATATCCTCGCTGGTCTGGTCAACATGGCCGTCGGTGCTCTTTCAGAAAGAATGGGCTTTGTAAAATGGCCATACTCTGGGCTGAAACAAGTCCTCAGCCCTTAGCTGTGGTGCTTGCCTATCCAGATTCTTCCCTACTCCCAGCAATGAGATGGGTAGCAACCATGGTGGACTCCTCCTATTGATGGTCACCAAGGGAAGGGAACTGCAAAATCAACATATATCTTGCTAGGGGGGAAATGAACAGAAGGTGTGTGTGTATATGATCAGTAATAGCTATAGCTTACTAAAACACTGCTATGGAGGTACTCAACCCCTCCTGGGCCAAAGCAGACATGAAAAGGTCTTATCTATCCAGGGTAAAAGGCATGGGACTAAAGCGAATCCAGGTGCTTGGCTGTATATTGGTGGTCGGGAGAAGTTCATCCAAAGGAGGCACAGGAGTTTTTGGTTTTTCTTTCTTTTTCCTTTCTCTCTCTCTTTTTCTTCATTCTTTCCTTCCTCCCTTTCTTTAAATAAGCTCAACTTCTTTTCCAGATTGTGGTCTCCTAACTAGTCTCCCAGGTCAACTGCTCTGCAGGTGCATTTGACAGGTGGTGTTTTGCTCTTTCAAAGATCGTCTTGTTTGGTGGGTGACATTTTATTGGCTCTCAAAACTCATGTTGTTATGAAGAGAGGGCAGAGATCTCCAAAACAAAACAAATGCCATTGAGTCAGTTCTGATATATGTCAACCCCTGTGTGTTAGAGTAGAACTGGGCTCTGTAGGATTTATGACGGCTGATTTTTCAGAAGTAGATCACTAGGCCTTTCTTCCGAGATGCCTCTGAGTGGAATCAAACTGCCAACCTTTCTGTTTGCAGCCAATCAGGTTAACTATTTGCACCACCTAAGACTCTGTCCTGAAACATGGGAGAATCTTAAAGCCTAGGAAGCCCATTGTAGCAAAAATGGAGACGGGTTCACTTGTGTGAGGTGTGGAGGTCTAGTCAGGGGCCACTTTCCCCAGCATTCTTTTCGTCTTTTCAGTGAGCTGGGCTTAGGAGCCGAGTGTGAGATGTTCCCTCAGGAATGCCTAAGGCAGGTCTTCTCCCAACTTTCTGGCTGCCTTCCAGTCCCTAGTTTCAGTGGACATGAGAACTCAGGATTCTGGTACCACAACTTGATCTATTTTTCACCAGAAACAGAGTACTCACTTGAGCATTCTGATGAACCTCTTAGAAAAAGAAATGAACAAAACAAATTAACTGCAGAACTGTCCCAAAGTAAATAAAGACAAATGCTGCTGCATGAAGCCGCTGGCCGGCAGGTTGACTGATCATGCAGTCGAAGAACATCATATTGAAATCTTTCAGGAAGCAAGGGTCACATTCTTCTTGGTTGAGGTTCCATTAAATGTCCCATTAAAAAATGTTAAAAAGCCATAATCCAACCCAGGTGCCCCTCCTCTCCCCTGCTTTACTCTGGTAGCCACTTGCTGGCATCTTGGCGCTAGATGTCTTTGCTGTCCCCATAGTCATTGTAGGGGACGCTCAGGGTCTGCTCCTCGCATGTCTTCCTGAGGTCCCGGCTGAGCTCTGACCAGTCAAGTCCATACGGCTTGATCTCGCTGTAGCGGCAGCCCAGGTACTTGAGTGAGCTGCGTCGCAAACTTATCTTGGGTTCCTGGAGGAGCCCGTTGCACCAACTGCTGAGATCCCCGAGTTGGGAAAGGATGAGGCCCGCTTTCCTATGGGTCAAACGTGGAGGATGCATATGTTAGAGAAGAAGAGAAGGCGTAGGAGGGTAAATAGCTACTATTAGTGTGAGACTTTGGAGTCCCTGTGTGGTACAAACATTTAACACCCTTGCCTTCTGACTGGAAGGTGAGGTTTCCGTCCACCCAGAGGGATCTTGAAAAAACGCCTGGTGATCTACCTCTGAAAAGTCAGACATTGAAAACCTTATGGTACACAGTGCTACTCTGACATGCATGAGGTCACCATGAGTTGGAACTGGCTCAGTGGTAATTGGTTTTAGTGTAAGACTTTAAACTTCAAGAGGGCAGTGCCCACACCTGCTTTGTTTTCTCTTCCATCTTCTTGTTGATAAGTGCCGTCAAGTCGGTTCCGACTTACAGCGACCATCTTAGGTACTTAGAATAGTGGGTTCTCCATACACGTCTGTCAAATGATGGATGAATGAGTGAACAAATGAATGGACTAGTTAATTAATAGAATGGAAATGCAGGTATCAAAAGGAAATGAGGAAACAAAATAAAATAAGGAAAAATAAAGAGATGTGACAGAAAATAAGTAACATTTTAGTGGGAACTTATACTCATTTTAATGCATAGACATTAGTAGTTTTTAAAATTAAATTAGTTTTTTGTAAAGTCAGTTTTAAAACAAAATTTTTATTACTGAATGATGGTTAATGTGTTTAACTGAATAGTTCCTTTTACCAGGCTATTTCTGAACTGATCAGAAATGGTGGTGGTAGTGGTGGTTATGTGCCGTGGAGTCAGTTTCGACTCATAGCCACCCTGCATAGGGTATCTAAAGCTGTCAGTCTTTATGGGAGCAGAAATCTTCATCTTTCTCCTGTGGAGTGGCTGGTAGTTTTGAGCTGCTGACCTTGAGGTTATCAGCCCAATTCGTAACCACTATGCTACCAGAGCAGAAACAGTAGACGTACAGAAATGAACGGGGTACAAAATGTGACCCATTACATGTGTACTGAGGTAACTGAAGTGTAGTCAGGTGACAGCAACATTTTCATCAGGTCACACGGACACAGGTTACGCTGGGTAAAATGCAGTCTCTCAGCTGCATCCATCATCTCATTAACTGGCAGGTAGCTCTCATGCCCCCTTCTTCTACCAGCCTTAGAAAGTCAGGCAGCCACAGCTTTTAATCCTCAGTCAGAAGAGCAGAAAAAGGAGGCAATGAGAGGTCTTTTTTAGAGAGATAAAAGCAGACGGATGCAAGGCCACCCCAAGTTCATACACACTGGAAAAGAGACATCCCTCTGGGCTGAGAAAAGTCAGCATGAGAGATTCTGATGTACAGCCTGGGAAAGGTGCTCTCAGTATGACCTCACTAGAGTCTCATTCGTCCTAGTGCCCATCCTTGATGCCACAGACAGGCCTGTTCCTAGACCTTATTGGAGTTACCGCTGAACACTTTACTTCTTAGTGACCCATGGGACATAAAATGCCCACCTACACTTTCTGAGTCTGGGGTTTAGTGAGGGACACTGATAACACAGTGGTTAGAACACTTGACTACTAACAAAAAGGTCAGGAGTTTGAGCCCACCAATCATTTCACTGGAAAAAACATGTGGCAGTCTGTTTCCATTAAGATTTGCATCCTTGAAAACACTGAGGCACTTCTACTGTTCCCTATAGGAAGACATGTGAGTTGGACTTGACTTCATGACAGTAGACTTGGTTTTTGTCACTTTGAGGTTTAGTGTGAAGCTGCTAGCCCATGTTTATTTAGTACATGCTACCATCTGGTGTTGTTGCTGTTGTCATTAAGTGCCATCGAGTCAGTTCCAACTCATAGTGACCCTGTATAGGGTTTCTGAGGAGCAGCTGGGGGTTTTGAACTGCCGACCTTGTGGGTTGCAGTCCAGTACTGATCCACAGTGCCACACCAGGAGTCCTGTATAACTGTGTATCATCAACCCCAGCACTGTATTCCTTGCGAAATATGTGTCCCACTAATTGTATCAAAATCCATATTACCTAAAACATTTAAAAAGTATTTCATTCAAAATATTTTCTATTACTGAAAACAGAGGGTTTCATAAAAATATTCAAAGCAGAAAAGAATTGGGTCTTGACGACCAAATGAAAAGGATTCGGATGTATGAAAAAAATCAGTTCTATATACTCCGATGTGTTCTTTGCAGACCTATTTTTGAACGAACTCATTTGAAACCTCAGATACTTCTGGAAAGCTCAAAGATAAGTACACCTTATAGTATGTACCAATTGCTAAGCAAGTGTCTTAACTGAAGACCCAATTTTTTTTCTAATTTAATCAACAATGGCTTCCAGAATATGAAAGTTTCTGCACCCCATTTAGCATGAGCCTTTGAGAGCACAGACACCATTCATTTCATTCTTCTTTTGTCCTGGCAATGCCTGTCACCAAGAAATGATAGCCCTGCATTCCATCATAGGGCAGGCTTAGGGTGGGAACTGACTTGATGGCACTTAACTATAACAGTGAAGGGTGAAGGAAAGGTGTTGAGCTCCAGCAGCAACACAAGGGGCTAAAAGTGGTGCAAAGCCACCGCAAGGTTGCTATCCTTTTTTCAACTTCAGTGGTAAGTCAGAGGCAGGGCTTCAAAATGGTTCATTGCAGCTTAAGTCCCTGCTGAGGATTTGCCTTTCCACCCCAGATAATACTGAATCAGAATAGACATTTTAAAGCTAGTCTTCAGTTCTTTCTGCTGTTATAGGAAAGCCTGTATAAGTAAGAAACCCCTGGGGAGCTTGTTAAAATGTAGATTCTGATTCAGTATATCTGAGGTGGGGGGGGAGGGGGGTCAAATTCTCAGCAGGGGTAGAACTGGAAGGAGCCAGTTTGAAGCCCTGGTCAGAGGGAATCAAACAGACACTCTGCTTGTGGACTAAATCGCATCCTGTGTGGATGATCTGTCTTCTTATCAGCCTCTGATGTTTCACCAAGCAGGTTTTCCAAAAGTCATCATCAACATCAACAGAGACTTTGGGCACTTAATTTCTCCTATTGTAAATCATTGGTTGTCTACAAATCTTTGGGGTAGGAGGAATGAAGGAAGAGTGAAGGCAACATCTGCATCATCCTCCAGGGATGAATAAAGGAATGCATCCTAACTGTCCTTTCCAGAGAATGGATTTCATTAGCCTGTGTAGACTTTGTTGTTGCTTCCATAGTTAATTAAAAAATAATAATAATAATTTGAACCTGCACTTGATCATTTCAGAGCCTGCAGCCTTCCTCTTTCTTAGCAATAGTACAACAGACATCATTCTCAGTCTGGAGACCTCAATGAATTGTAATTGTAATTAACTGAATGAGGGAATCCTTTCTGCTTGCTCACAGAAGTATGAACCCCACAAACCTTTTTATATGAGCTTTTACTGAAGAACACCTAATGTGTTTGCTTTGGCCTCTGCCTAGGAGCCTCTGATGTTTGGCTTACAAAGTGTGCAAATTATCTCTAGGAAGAGGACCTTTACTGTTTTCATATGATCCTTCCTAAGAACCATAACAGTTCTACATCCCACTTCAATCCCCTACCCCCCGATATACAGACTTGAAGACCAGTGGTGGTGGTGTTTGTGATGTTGAGTCAATTCTGACTCATAGCCACTCTATATGGCAGGGTAAAGTGTCTCAGAGGATTTCCTAGGCTGTAATCTTCATGGAAACAGATCACCAGGGCTTTCCTCCTATGAGTTCAAACCACCAACTAGTCTTTCAGTTAGCAACTGAGCACTTAAACACTGAACCACTAGGGATCGTTTGAAGGATCAGTAGTAACATGAACAAGCTTGGTGTCAAGCTTGTTCATGTTAAAAAAGAGGAAGACTCCTAAAGAGATGGCTTGGCACAGTGGCAGAGTAGCAATGATTGTAAGGTTGGTGCAGGACCAGGCAGTGTTTTGCTCTGTTGTGCATAAGGTTGCTATGAGTCAGTACCGACTGGACGGCACCTAACAACCAGTAATGTGAAAGATCTTCCTGTGATGAAAATCTAGGGAGGAAAATGTATGATGAGCAGCAGGCCTGACTTTACATTAAGGGCCTCATTTCTTTCCCTGCTCATTTTCTTCATTATCCAATTTCCCTTTGAGTCTTGAGTCACAAGAGAAAAATCTTAAAATCAATCCAAATACCCTTGAAAATGAGCAATTGTTACAACATTAGTACTGTTCAAATGCTGGTATTTATGTTTCTTGACAAAGATCTGTCCAAAGACTCTTATAATTATGCCAGAGGGAAAATGGAAAGGAAGGTGGGGCTGAAAGAGAAGAGGTTATAGTGAGTGAGACCGGGTGAAGGACAGAGTGTGGAGGGGTTGACATAATAAGGCGGTGGTTGCTGTTAAGTGTCACAGAATAAGTTTTGACTCATAGCAACCCAATATAGGGTTTCCGAGGTTTTAAATCTTCTTGCAGGTGCAGAAAGCCTCATCTTTTTTCCTTGAAGTGGCCTGTGGGCTTGAACCAACAATCTTGTGGTTCACAGCCTGTCCTAAGGAGCCAACACCCTTCCTTTATAATAATGTAAAAATAATAATAAGGGAAGGACATTTCTTCATATGCATCTATTTTCAAACCTAGGGGCTGCTTCTTATGTAGACAGACAAAACACATCATAATTCCCTTTCATATTTCTCTATGTGTCCTGGCATATAATGGCATCTGTTTGTCCAACAATTACCACCATTTATAAACATCACAAAGTAATTGATGAAATGCTGAAAGATTTTGTCTGACCTTACATGTGAAATCATTTTATTTCAGAAAGTTAACTCTAAATCTCATCCTTCTTTCACAAGTAAGAAAATGGGAAATGACCTAATGGTTTTCAGGGAAGTTTATCATTGTAGATAACAACAGGCATACTGAGGCGGAGACTCCCTCCAGTTTAGTCTTAGACGATGGATGGATGGACGGATGGATGGATGAATGAATGGACGGGTGGATGGCGTGACCTCTGATTGACACTTTCAACTTTGTTGAAGCACAAGAATTCTTTACATGCCAGAAAATTCTCTGTGTTACTTTCTTTGTTTTCATTTCTTTTTCTGTTCTTAAGCCTTATTGTTTTTGTTTTTCTTCATGAGCTCCTAAATAATTTTGGGGCATATAAATGCCAACATTCCATGTTCACTTAACCATGTCTATCTGAAAATTCCAATATTTCCAGGAATGTCTGTTTTCTTAAACAGCAATATGCAGCTATTATGAAAGGAGAAAAAGAAAGACAATTCCTCTACACCCTCTTTTCATTTCTCTTTCCATATCTCTTTCATATCTTTTTCCTGGATATTAGGAAATTGTAGCCTTGAGTGGGGGAATGAGTTGGCAAACTTTAGGAGAGACAGAGTTCAAGGTACGTTGCTAGCTACTCCATGTTGCTTTTTTAGAGAAGGTACAGATTTATCTTAGAGTATGACTGTAGAATGCATATAGCACATCAAAGTTCATATGGCATAAATCTTTTTTGATAACTTCTGTAATGAAATTCCTAATTTTCTTCACTAGACGAAGTTTTTGGCTCCTACAGTTTCAGCATTTGAGTGCCGTGACAGCAGAATAGAGTGGAGAATTAGGTCAAGAGCAAAGTTCTTTCCAAAATTCAAGCAATGCATTTATGACTTATCTACTTACATACAGTTTATGCCAAAGTAATCTGCATGAACTGAGCTCTGTACAAGCACAGGACTTACCCCTTTTCTCAAAGCATCTAAACTCACTCAAGACATCTGCAAATTCACAGATGTATGTAGTATGCCAGGGTAAGAATTGCCAAATTTCTTTAAAAGAGACAATGCAATTTGTTGAGGAACAGTTGCAACAGAGTTTATTCCAACTCTTGGTGACCCCATCTGTTGCTGAATAGAGCTGTGTTCCATATGGTTTTCATGGTTGGGACGTTTTAGAAGTAGATTACCAGGCCCTTCTTCTGTGGTGCCTCTGGGTGGGTTTAAACTATCAGCCTTTTGGCGAGTTGTTCGGCACTGAACTGTTTGTGTCACCCAAAGACTCCATGTGTGTTGATTACCTTGGTCCTAACTCATCCTCACACCGCCAGGTGAATTCTCCAAAACTCTCATAGTGTTGGTTATAGTGGAAGAGGACTCGATGTAAGGTGGGGGAACCCAGATCCAGGAGGGTGTTGTAGGCAGTCTGCTGTTCCTTCCCACTGGTGTAGCCATTGAAGAGATTGTAGATCTTATCTGCTATTTCTGAGGAGGAAAGGAAAGACAAACCAGTAAGATGTTGCTGTGTAGTGAATTACTTGCTCTGTCTTTTCTAGTCTTGTCTTTGTAACTCCCACCAAACGACTCTTTTCTTGATTGGTCTGGGGAAGAAGGTAAAAAATGATACTGACAGAATACCATGATTCAGCTGTGGCTATTAATAGAGTTGTTTACCTGTGAAAACTCATAACTCTTATCTTAGAAGCAGGAATGCTGGGGAGGGGGAATCTTGCTACCATCAAAGAAAAAGAGCCAGGAATGGAGCACATCCTTTGGACCCTAAAATTCCTGCACATCGAAACTTCTTGACCCAGGGACAGAAAGTTGTGACACTGGAGGAGTAGCAGAGAAGCAGCAGCGACAGAGCCAAGACTCAGAGCACAAGACAGAGCAGTGGGCTTCCCAGCCCACTGAGCAACTAAAGCTCAGTGATTTGGGGCCGGAAGCTTGCTTGTTTAGTAGTGTGCCTCCAGGCATTTAAGTGGGAGAGCTAGGTGTGGTGACCTTCTTAGCTAGAACATTTCTCCACAGTCCTAAAAGAGCTTTGGAACTTTACCAGGAGAGAGGCTGCCTATAAGCATGGCTGATGAGAGGCTGTCCTGACTGAAAAAGCTGTGTCTTGAATATTTCTGACCCTGAATTGTAATCTGCTAGCTTCCCTAATAAACCCCACCTAACTGTGAGTATTATCTCTGAGTTCTGTGTACCCAATGCAATGAATTATCAAACCCACCATGAGTAGAAAGTGCTGTGGAAAATTGTTGGTGACATTTATGCTGATGTGTATGTGTGTGTATACATACACACACACATACATATATTTATACTTGGGAGAAAGATGGGCTTTCCGCTCCCGAAAAGATTTACAGCCTCGGAAACCCTATACAGGGTCGCTGTGAGTCAGAACTGACTCCGCAGCATGCCACCACTACCACCATACATATAATATGACCACCAATCATCTGTCAGTTTGTTGTACTGTGGTGACTTGGGAGTTGCTGTGATTCTGGAAGCTATGCATACCAGCAGGGTCACCAATGGTGGACAGGTTTCAGATGAGCTTCCAGATGAAGACAGACTAGGAAGAAGGAGTGACAAACTACTTCTGAATATTTAGTCACTGAAAACCTTATGAACAGCAGAGAAACACTGTCAGATATAATGCCAGAAAATTATTCCCTCAGGTTGGAAGGCACTCAAAATGTGACTGGGGCAGAGCTGCTTCCTCAAAGCAGAGTTGACTGTGATTATGCGAATGGAGTAAAGCCATAAGGAAGACTGTAGAAGAATTGATGCATTTGAGTTATAGTGTTGGAGGAGAATATTGAAAGTGCCATGGGCTGCCAAAAGAACCAATAGATCTGTCTTGGAAGAAGTACAGCCAGAGTGCTCTTTGGAGGCCAGGATGGCCAAACTTCGTTGCTCATACTGCAGACATATTGTCAAGAGGGAACAGTCGCTGGAGAAGAATATCATGTTTGGTAAGGTGGAGGGTCAGAGAAAAAGAGGAAGACCCCCAGCAAGGTGGATTGGCAAAATGGCAGCATCACCGGGGTCAAGCATGGCAACAATTGTGAGGCTGGCCCAGGACTGGGCAGTGTTTTGTTCTGTTGTTCACAGGGTCACTATGAGTCAGTACTGACTCTATGGTACCTAACAATAATAACAACATATATGCCTATACATGCATGGGAGTTCTGGTGTGGCACTGTGGGTTAATGCACCAGACTGCAAAGCTGTTTGAACTGCAAGGTCGGTGGTTCAAGCTCACCAGCTACTCCTCGGAAACCTTATACATGGGTCAGAATCGACTCTATGACACTTAACAACAATATACATACATACACAAACACACATATATATGTATATATGTATGCATATACTGGAGTCCTGATGTGGTGCTGTGGGTTAATGTGCTAGATTGAAAAGTAGGTTTGAACTGCAAGGTCAGAGGTTCGTGCTTACCATTTGCTCCTTGGAAACCCTATATAGGGTTGCTATGGTCGGAACTGACTCGACAGCACTTAACAAAAACAACAACAGAGTATATATGTGCATATATGAGAGGGCTTCAAAGTTTGTAGATCATGGAATTAACAGATAGTGGAATTTTCCATGAACTTTTTGAAGCCCTCATATATGAATGTGTGAGTGTGTGCATTTGTATAATGTTACTTACAGGATACTAAGTCTGGAGCCTGGAGAAAGTGACTGAAATAATTTACTTTATTTCTGAGCCACTAGTCTTCAGTCTTCTCTCCTGTTATATGAACGTCTGGGACAAGGATAACTCTAAGGTCAATTTCTGTTATTCTACCCAGGTTTCTTAAAAATATAGAGCCAGAGCCGAAAGCTCTTCTAGAAATCCTTTATTGGGCAATGTAGTCCCAGGGAAGCAGGGATGAGGATAGAGGGAAATGAGACAAAAACAAGGAAGCGCAACCATAAGGACTGCATTATGGAGGTGCCAAACCTTTCTGACAAGCTGACTGCTACTTTTTGCAGCACAGGATGTATGAAGCTACTGGATCCCCATTGCTCCCATGACCTCCAGTGCCAGGTCACTGTTGGTCGGAGACCATGAGGCACTCGCTCCCATGCTGTGTGGACTGTGTGTGTTTGGGCACCAACTGACTCACACAAAGATAACAGTGGAGCCTTGGGCAACAGGAGACAGGTACTTGGCTGAGCTGAGTGCTTGTCAGACTGTCTGGATAGTCTGAAGGGCCCCAGGACTATCAGTCTGGAGTGGTTACGGAGCCAGAGCTACCTGAACCCATGACTGCAGGAACGCAAGAATCTTTGCTAGAGCTGCTCAGACCAGATAAAAGGCAAGCATGCAGATCTGGAGCAACACACAAACTGAATCCAGTACAGTCTGCAGTTGAGAATGAGTGATCTTTCAGTTTAATTTCTACCTGTTGTATTTCTGTCTCAAAACTGTCCATTGCTAAGCATGAACTTGTTTTAGTTGTTGGGTTCCAGTGAGTCAGTTTCTACTCATAAGCAGCCTCATTTGACAAAGCAGAACTGCCCTGTAGGGTATTTTAAACTGTCATCTTTATTGGACCAGATCATCAGGGCTTTCTCCTGAGAGATTGCTAGGTAGGTTCAAACCATCAGTCTTTCAGTTAGCAATCAAGTGCTTAACCATAGTACCACCAGGACTCCCTCCCTCCACACCAGGACATCTCAAACCTGAATGTGCATCAGAATCACCTGGAAGTCTTGTTAAAAGACATATCACTGGCTTCATCCCCAAGGTTTCTAATTCAGTAGGTCTGGGGTAGAACCCAAGAATTTGCATTTCTAACAAGTTCCCAGGTGATGTTGATGGTGTAAACTATATTGTTTTATATGGAGTCTTGGTATGGCGCTGCAGGTTAATGCATCAGACTGTGAAGTCATTTGAACTGTACGGTCGGGTGGCTCAAGCTCACTAGCTGCTCCTTGGAAATCCTATACTGGGTCATTATGGGTCAAACATTGAGAAGTATGAGTATTCCAGAACACTTAATTGTACTTCTGAGGAATCTACCTGGACCAAGAAGCAGTTGTTCGAACAGAGCATGGGAACACTGAATGTTTTAAAATTGGGAAAGGTGTGAGACAAGGTTGTGTT
>NW_006408618.1:7735214-7740070 GCF_000296735.1 Chrysochloris asiatica
GTAGTGAGGTTGGCCCTGGATCGGACATTGTTTCGTTCTGCTGTGCATGGGGTCTCTATGAGTCGGTTCCGACTCGATGGCACCTGACAACAACAACATGGGTCAAAATTGACTCGATGGCACTTAACAACAAGTCCTCTCAAACCTTCCCTATCTCCCTCTGGAATCAGCATTTTTATGTGGCAAACCAGTCCCCTTCCACTCATGACCAGGGCAACACTGTGGCTTCCCTTTGTTTCCTTCTGATAGCTGAAATGTGCCCAAGCCTTTCCTAAAACCAAGGGATCCTTCTCATACACACTCCAGAAAACAGGAGTCCCCCAGTCTCTCATGGACACTTGCAAGCAGCTACTCCTCTATCTTCAGGTAGAAAGTCCTTGACTTTTAAAACTCATGTTCTTCACTTGCCTCTTCTTATTTCCACATCATAGCATCCTGACCATTCTATATCTATTGAAGTATCCAAAGTCTGGTTCATAGCTACCTTCCCACCTCATTTCGTATTACTTTAGGTGACTGTCCTGCCCAAGTGAAAGACCTCTTTTAAGTCCAGCGACGCTACGCCAAAAGCGAATCAGTGTCCCCAAGAACTGCCCCACTTTTGAAATAGCAAATCTTAATAACACCTAATTCTCACTTATCGACTATGTCATTATCTGACATTTCACATTAACAATAGTAAAAGTAACCTAATGTCCAACTATTTTGTGCGTTACCAAAACACGTCTGGGAGTAAACACGCCAAGGTGGAGATAAGAGTAACACTGGCTGTGATGGTGAAGGTTACATGCCATCTTGGCTGGGCCACGATTCTCAGTGGTTTGGCAGTCATGCAATGATGTCACTTGGCAGTTACATAATGACATCATCTCCCATTTTGTGACATGATGGAATACTCCAAGTTTATGTAACTCTAATTTCTGTTTGCTGGTTTTTGGAATCTAAGCTTGTCGCTAAGTGGGAACTGAATTTATCATATATTGTGAACATTATCTTCTCTCACAATTCCTGTACTTCTTACTGCTATTACATGCTATCTCAGCAGCATGAAGGACCCCAGGCATGTCTGAAGTGGTTGTGGTGCAATTTCTGTACTTCTTTCTGCTATTACATCTTTTCTTCAGTCTTTAAGGGAACCCCAAGTCCTTCGGCACCTCCACCTCTCTAGGTATTATTCCTACATTTATTTCCTTTCCTACTTAACTTAATCCATGTGGCACAGTACTCTGTCAACTAGCTTGCTGCTTGCTCCCACTTCTGCCTTTTCTCTGTCTTCACCTCAGCTGCCAAGAGCTGGTGGGAGAGTTTCAAGGTAATTATACCAAGTAATTCTTCTCTTGTTCCCTCAGTATTCTGTACGTACTTCTCCATAGCATTTTTCACAATATATAAGACTGATCTGATTCTTTTTTCTCTCGTGGTCCACTGGTTCACATCTAATCATTCAGCAAATTTTGTTTACACCAGGAAAATATTTCAGGGTTGGAACATTTTCACAACTTTTGCCATTATCAGGAATCCTGGTGTGGCACTGTGGGTTAATGTGCTGGACTGCATGATCAGTTTGAACCACAAGGTCAGTGGTTCAAGCTCACTAGTCACTTCTTTTTTATTTTTTAAAAATGTTTTATTGTGAATTATGTGATAGTTTACATGGGTGAATATTTGTTTTACATTCATTCTATCGTATATCATTTCATTGCCATGGTTACAATCGCCTCCATGCATCATCAACCAGCCAAAGGGTATACACTACAAGCCTGCCCCCGGTCATCAGCACACAGCCCCTCTCCCTCTCTGGATCTAAAGTCCCCAGCTGCTCCATCTCTCCACATCATCGTCTCTGCCTCCATCTCTGGTGTCACTGCTTCTCTGGGTAGGGTACCGCTCTCCGCTTTTCTCCTTTGATGGTCCCAGGGACCTCCGCTCCTATACTGAAATATTAATCACTCCCCTCCTGTCTACCTGTACATTTCCAACCTTCACAATCAGTCCTGATAACAATTATTCACTATTGTATCACAAGAGACCTAACCTCATTTCCTTTCATCAGCCCCGCCTAGACAGTTGGATACTACTCAGTAGACAGTGTACCTTCCTCCACGCCCTCTGGATCTAGGTTCCCTCTTGAAAGCCTGTAAGCCAGTCACTTCTTGTCTTTTTAGCCACCACCACCACCCCCCTTTTGGGTAGCCAATGTCCAAGTTGCCCATCCCTGTCTACTACGTGTATGGAGGGGGTGGGAATGATCCTCGCTGTAAAGATTTGTTCCCTCTTTTAAGCTACTGAATCAATAGGTATAGGTCAAGTTCATCAAATTGTATCAGATTACTCTTTTTTTTCCTCTTCCATCTTCTTCTAGTTGAGCTCTGATCATCCAGACATTGAAGCCAGGTCAAGTGGGTATATCTGCACGTATGGGTGTTCTTGTGCATATGCCCTCTCTTCTTATCAGCTGGACGCTTCACTCTCCACTCGAGTCCTCTGTGGCTACGTTACTGACTCTGGGCCCAAGAGTCCCCAGGTCTTGCCACACTATTGGCCAACCAGGTCTCCACTCGGGTTCACAGGAGTCTGTTGACCGTTGTAGGGCTTAGCTCGCCACTTCATTGCTGTTTTTCCCTCACTTCCCCTTATCAGTGATAAGCTTGGTGAAAATCAGAACATTTATTCCCATTGAGTCTTAGTCTTGGAAGGGGGTTTCCACTGAGGGGACCCGACCGCTTGCCTTGATGTCTCCTTGGCAAGCAACTTGCTTGTTCTTGTAGTAACAGTCGGTCTACCTCTATTGTTTTGTATTTTTCCTGGCGGTCTTTCTTTCAAGAAGTATCTTCTGTTCGTCTAGCCGCTCACTCCAGGCTGGTTTGCTCATCCTTTCAAGTGGAAATTTCCCATCTCTGATGATCTAGATGTGGTTCAGGCTTCCACCTATAGTCTTATGTAATGCAGAGGCTCCACAGGAAGCCTCCTTCATTGGACACGTTATAGCCCCATTTTAGGTGTTCCAATCAGTTATAGGCAGAAGACAGACTTACAAGCTTTCTATTGTGATGTTTTGGGCTATTCCTTTCTCTCCCCCTCCAGTGTCTATTTTATAATATAATGCAAGGAAAACCAAGATTCAAAAGGCAGCCAAGCATCTTAACATTATTCCCCCTTTTCCCCATTCCAACCTTGTCTCAATCTCTGTATCACAGAACCCTGTTATTCCAAGTTTGTGCATACATTGTTATTTACCCCTGTCCCACTTAGTCCATGCAAACCTAATTGTTCTCCCATCTGCTTTGTTCTTCCTTTCCCCTCACCCTTCTTGTATATTCCACCCCCCCAGCACCCAAACTATCCTGTGTCTATTCCCTGCCCTGTGCTCTACCTTCCCCTCTCGCCCCTCACCCCACCCCCACATCCTAGCAACCAGCAAATAATCCATCCCCCTTTAGTATGGGTTCTTTTTCTTAGTCTTTTACAGTAATGGTCCTATGCAGCATTTCTCCTTTTGTGACTGACTAATGTCACTCAACATAATGTCCTCAAGGTTCATCCATATTAGGTGGTGGCTTGCAGTTTCCTTGCTATTTTTCAAGGTAGTATAATATTCCATTGTGTATATGTACCATAGTTTGTTTATCCATTCTCCAGTTGATGGGCACTTTTGCTATTTTTTTGCTATTGTAAATAGCATCTTTTTGCTATTGTAAATAGTGCTGCTATGAACATTGGTGTGCATATATCTTCTCGTGTTGTGCTCGTTTTTCTACCAAATAGAGGAATTGCTGGATCATACGGTATTTCTATTTTCAACCTACTGAAGAAGTGCCATATGGCTTTCCAGAGAGGCTGGACCATTTTGCAGTCCCACCAGCAATGCAGGAGTGTCCCAGTTTCACCACAGCCCCACCAGCATGTATTGTCCTCTACATTTTTTATCTTTGGTATTATTGTTGGTGTGAGATGACATCTCATTGTTGTTTTGATTTGCATCTTTCTAATGGCTAGTGATAGTGAACATTTCTTCATATGTTTGTTGGCTGCCAGGATCTCTTCCTTGGTGAAGTGTCTGTTCATGTCCTGTGCCCACTTTTTAATTGGGTTATTTGTCTTTTTCTTGTGGAGATGTTGAAGTTTCCTATATATTTTAGAAATGAGTCCTCTGTCTGATGTGTCATTGCAAAATATTTTTTTCAATTCTGTGGGTTCCCTTTTACTCTTCTGGTAAAGTCTTTTGATGCACATAAGTTTTTAATTTTTAGTATGTCCCACTCATCTACTTTGTCTACGTATTCCCTGAATTTGTGTCCTCATGTTTGTCCTGATTTTTTCATTGATGGCCTTCATAATTCTGGGATTCACATTTAGGTCTTTAATCTGTGTTGAGTTGGTTTTTGTATAAGGTGTGAAGTGAAGGTCTTGTTTCAATCTTCTGCATATCGTTTTCCAGACTGCCAGCACCATCTGTTGAAGAGACTATCACCTCCCCATGCGATATATTTAGGTGTTTTGTCAAAAATCAGTTGGCTGTATGTAGATGGGTTAATTTCTGGATTCTTGATTTTGTTCCATTGATCTATATATCTTTCATTGTACCAGTACCAAGCTCTTTTGACCACTGTAGCCATGTAGTAAATTTTGAAGTTGGGGAGGTGAGAGGCCTCCAACCTTCTTCTTCGTTAGCAGTACTTTGTTTATCCTGGGTCTCTTTCCTTTCCATATAAAGTTTGTAATTGTTTTTTCCATCTCTTTGAAGAATGTCATTGGAATCTGGATTGGGATTGCATTTTATGTGTAAATTGCTTTGGGCAGTATTGACATTTTCACAATGTTAAGTTTTCCTATCCAGGAGCATGGTACAGTCTTCC
>NW_006408618.1:7741225-7777720 GCF_000296735.1 Chrysochloris asiatica
GACATCGCCCATGTGGTTTCTAATGCGTGTTATTTGTGTCTTCTCCCTCTTTTCGTTTGTTAGGTTTTCCAGCAGTCTATTGATTTTGTTATTTTTTCAAAGAACCAGCTTTTTGTCCTGTTGATTGTTTGTGTACTTTTTCTGTTTCTATCTCATTTATTTCTGCTGTAATCTTTATTATTTATTATCTTTTGGTGGCTGTAGGTTCCCTCTGTTTGTCTGTTTCTAATTGTTGTAGATGCTGTGTTAATTAGTTAAGTTTGCTTCTTCTTTTTGGATGTATGCATTTATTGCAATAAATTGTTCTCTCAGCACGGCTTTCGCTGTGTCCCAAAGATTTTGGTATGTTCTGTTTTCGTTCTTATTTATTTCTAGGAACTTTGTGAATTCATGTTTAATTTCTTCTACTACCCAGTGGCTTTTCAGCAGGGTGTTATTCAGTTTCCATATATTACTTGATTTCTTTGGTCTTTCTATTATTGATTTCTAATTTGATTGCATTGTGGTCTAGAAGATGCTTTGTAGTATTTTTATATTTGTAAATGTATGGAGATTTGTTTCGTGGCCTAAAACATTGGTCTATTCTAGAGAATGTTCCCTGTGCACTGGAAAAGAATGTGTATTGTGCAGTTTTTGGGTTGAATTCTCTGTACACATCTTTGAGGTCCAGTTGGCCAATTGTGTTGTTTAGTTCTTCTGTGTCTTTGTCAAGTTTCTTTCTGGTTATTCTATCCATTTTTGAAAGTGGTGTATTTAAATCTCCCACTATTATTGTAAATTCATCTATTTCTTTCTTCAAATCTATTAGAGTTTGCTTTATATATTCTGGAGCTCTTTCATTGGGAGCATAGATATTTATTATGGTTATTTCATCTTGTTCAATTGTTCCTTTAATTATGAGATAATGTCCATCCTTATCTATTATGCTGTTTTTTGCCTTAAAGTTTATTTTATCAGAGATTAGTACTGCCACGCCTGTTAATTTTTTATTGCAATTAGCTTGGTATATTTTTTTTACCATCCTTTGACTTTTAATCTATTTTTGTCTCTGTGTGTGAGATGTGTCTCTTGCAGACAGCATATTGAAGGATCTTGTTTTCTTATCTATTCTGCCACCCTCCGTCTCTTAATAAGTGCATTTAATCCATTTACATTCAGTGTAATTATTGATAGGTATGGATTAATTGCTGCCATTTTGTTTGCTTTTTTGTGGTGTTGATGCTTTCTTTGTTCTCTTTGTCTTCCTTTGTTGAGTTCATGATTTTTGTGTTCTTTTTTTGTGAGTTTCCTCAGAGTTTTAAAGTTTCCACATTCTTCCTGGATTTTCATTCTCTTGGTATGTTGTGAAGTGTTAACTTTCTTTGAGGTGCCTTTTAGTCTATTAACTTCTCTCTCCATTTTGTGAAGTCTATTTTATCCTGTAATCGACCTGACCTTCTCACTAACTGGATCTCTGTTCCTACTTGTTTACCTTCTTTTACATTGTACTTGTTTTGATCATAGACTGACCTCCCAGATTCTCTGAGTTTGTTCTTATAGTTTTATTCTATTCTCAACTCTTCCTTCTGTTGACTTAATTCTGGGAGGTGCTCCCATGTATGTCAATCTCTGGTTGCTGTGTCTTTTCATTGGTTTTCAGTCCACAGAACTCCCTTTAGGATGTTTTGTAGTGCAGGTTTGGCTTTGGCAAAATCCCTTAGCTTCTATTTATCCTGGAATGTTTTGATTACACTGTCATATTTGATTGATAGCTTTGCTGGATAAAAGATTCTTGGTTGGCAATTATTTTATTTCAGGGTTTTATATATGTCTCCCCATTGCCCTCTTGCTTGCATGGTTTCTGCTGAGAGATCCGAGCTTAGTCTGACTTGCTTGCCTTTGTGTGTGACACTTCTGTTTTCTCTGGCTGCTTTCAGAAATGTCTCCTTATCTTTGAGTTTTGGAGAGCTTGATTATGATATGTCTTGGTGATTTTCTTTTGGAGTCTATCCTTCCTGGGGTTCATTGAGCTTCTTGAATGTTTATTTTTTTCACTTTTCAGGATGTTAGAGAAATTTTCTTCCAGCAGTTCTTCAACTATTTCCTCTGTGGACTTGTGTGATTCTTCTTGTTCTGGAATGCTGATAATTCTTAAACTATTCCTCTTCATGTTGTCCAACATGAATCTTAGACCTTCTTAAGATGTTTTTATCCATTTTTGTGTTTGTTCTTCTATCTTAGTGGTATTTGAGAGATTTGTCTTCTAGCTCACTGGTTCTGCCTTCCATCTCATCTAGTCTACTCCTCTGCCCTTTCAGAGTATTGTCTATTTCTGATATTCTGTTATTGATCGTTTGGACTTCTTTCTGCAGGTTTTTTAATTGTTTCCAATGCTGTATCTATCTTGTTTGATTGTTCCTGTAGCACTCTCCTGACTTCATCCCTGTTTTTCTCAACTCCATTGTAAAGTGTTTTGAAACATTTTATAATCATTTTTTCTGAATTCCTTCTCAGGCATTTCCAAGGCCTGCCCTCCTTCCAGAATGGAATCCAGGTGTGCCTCTAGGTCATTTGTCTCAGACATTTTACTAGTCACTTCTTGGGAACTCTATACAGGGTTGCTGTGAGTCGAAACCAACTCAAAGGCACTCAACAACAACAAGCACACCACTATTATCAAAGGCAGAGGTGGTTCGTAGGTAAAATCCTTCCTTTCTATGCTGAAGACCCAGGTTTTATTCACAGCCAATGCTTCTCAAGTACAGCTACATATATCTCTCAGTGGGGGCTTTGTGTGCATGTTGCTATGATACTTGAATGGGCTTCCTCATGAGTTTTCTAAGTAAGTTGGATTAGAAAGAAAGGTCTGGTGATCTACTTTTGAAGATCAAGCAATAAAAACCAAGATTACAACAACCACTATCATCTCAGTCTAACAACAACATCAAGTCTTCTCTGTATTTCCATAATCTTCTAACTGATCTCCCCACTTCTAACTTTGATCCTCCTTATATCCAACTATGATCCCGTGTAAGAGATTTTAAAATTAAGGTGTCTGGTATTTCTGAAAGGGTCTGGTTCATGTTTAAGTCTGACACCATCTTGCATCTGCTAAGAGTCCACTTTGTTTAACTTGTTTTTTTCATAGCAATAATGAATCTTGTATAGACTTGAGAATGCAGTCAAGGAAATGATTTTTTGCTTTAACATTAACGTGTCTAGTTTCACATAATTGTATTTAGGTGATCAGGACCACTGTAACACCTGAAGCTAGTCAATAGAAAACAGATTCTGTGTTTAATTATTTTGTTTTGACTTTTTGAGCATCTGGGGTTCAATCAATGGCCATGGAATAATTACATGAAGGACTAGAGAAATATGAATGTTTGGCATAAGGAAAAGAGAATAGGTGTTGGGGAGAAGAAATGACAAGACCCAGCCTTTCATTAGTAAAGCTTCATGAAGAACACTTAGATTTCAGGTCCCAACCTGGAGGGTGGACAAGAGGACTGACTCCATTAATGGCATTAGCTTGCCCCAACTAGGGGAAGGCTGGTTCCAGTAAAACACTGATAGAAACTTAACTTGCACAGTAGCCTAAATGCCATGAAGTGATCAAATTCTTCATGAAAAGTATCCGGTTTAGGAAAAATGTTCCCAGAAGGAACAGAGGCTAGTTTCTAGATAGATAATTAGGAGCTAAAGTCATGCTCTGAGCCACTTAAAAGCTAATTCTCATTTGTTATTAAGAGTTACACTCAGACCCCCAAGAAAGCTATATTTATGATCACCATCTGGGTTTGAGGGAAGCAAAGCATATGGTTTTTGGTAGAACTGCTAAAACTGTATTAATTTGCAAGGATACCCTCAATTAGTCTAGCTCGTTAATCTCCACACTTGCCTTGTACAGGATTCCTTTCTGGCTAAAGGATAGCAGGATTTGGGAATATTATTTCATCCCCACAGCACTAAATTAGCTCCTGCTCTTTACTGTTCAACTGGGATTTCAGAGACTCCTTTATCAGGGAGCACAAGCAGGCAGGAGTCTTGATTGGAGTAGATCCAAAAGAGCTTAGCTGAGAAAACAGTGCCCTGGTCTCTTCTGGGACGATTTCCCTGTGTTGGTCACTCTTCATCTCAGAACTGCTTTCTATCCATCCACCGCTGCAGGTAGCACCATGCTGTATCCTTCCTACCTGCTAATCACCTTCCTGGTGCCCCACCAGCCTGCTGCCTACTTAGAGAGGAACTCTAAGGTAACTACTGCTTCCTGCAAGTATGTCAGCAATCTAACCAGAAGACAAACAGCTTTGACATCTTTTCATGACCTGTTCCGCTCTCGGTTGGAGAAAGAAAGAAACAGACGATAAAATAAGGTGTCATGGGGCCTCTCCAGATAATCTCTCATCTGACAGTTTTTAACCCCAGACTCTGATTTCACCTACCATTAAAGGGCTGCAGAGACCTTCAGAAGTCATCAAAGAAGGAGACTGAGGAGTTGGAGAAGGAAATAGACTACAGGTCTAATCACCTCAGGAACTACTGTCATCTGCACCATGAGACCAGAATAAATGGATAGTGCCTAGCTACCATGACTGAACATCTTGATTAAGGACCCAGTAGATAGCTCCTAACCAAAAAGAGGAAAATGTGCAACAGAATTCAAATTCTCATGGAAACCAGACTTACTGGATCTACTCAGACTTGCAGAATCCCAGAATCCATTTACTGAAAGTAACTTTTAAACCTTGAATTTATATCATCCCATGACATCATTTTAAAGCTAAACATTCAGTTCAGTTCATAAAGAATGTTTGCCTTGAGCATTGTGCTCTTTTAAAGGATCATCTGAAAGAGATGAAATCAACTGCAGTAACTCTAAAATATGAAGTGCATAGAATCTAGGCTTTCAGTGATGAAATAATATGGCCTAAAATAGTGAGAAGAGGAACACTATGTGAACTGGGGATCTCTGTCAGTCAGCTGCACGTGGAAAAACCATTGAGTGGGTATATCACTTATTGTGTAAAGTTTTCTAAAAAAGAAAAAGTCATCCAGACCATGCCCTTCATGCCAGGGAGGGACAAGTCTGTCCTGCATTCAAAGGACCCCATCACATTCAAATTTCATACTGCAGTAAACACTACTACTCGAAAGAAAAAAAATGTTTTTAATATCTAACTTAAATTATTTTTAAACATAGGACTTTTCTTTTGTATCAGTGTTTCTAGATAAAAAGAGTGATTTCCAGTCTTGTACAAACAACCCTCTAAGCACATACTGGTCATGCTCTAGGTAGACTAGGAATGAGTGTAAGCTAATGAGTCTGAGTGTGGGCTCTGCTAGATGTGACCCCACTCCGCTTCCTTAGTCTACTCTGAATCTCAATTTCCACATTTGCAGAATGAAGGCAACATTTCATCCATTTCATAAATACTAAGTTTCTATTAGCAGGCTCTATGCTTGGTTAATGATGATAATAATAATAGTTAACATTTATTGAACACTTAGCATGTGACAGGTACTTCTGAAATGAATTAACTAATTTAATTCTCACTAAGGTTCCTTCTTGGAAACCCTGTACAGGGTTGCTATGAGTTGGAACTAATTTATCTAGGGTACTCTTATCTCCTCCCACCCCCACCTGCCAGTTTTTACAGATGAGTAAACTGATGCGGGAGAAAGATGAGGCTTTCTACTCCCGTAAGAATTTACACCCTCGGAAACCCTGTACAGGGTCGCTATGGGTCGGAACCGACTCGAAGGCACTTAACAACAACAACAAAACTGATGCATGAGGTCAGGAAATTTGTTTAAGATAAAATAGTTAGGTGATGAGGGAAAAACTTGAACTTGGGCAGTCTAATTCCAGAGTCCAACTTCTTTAACCACCTTCTAGTGTTAGGGACATATGAGTGGGCAAAAGGAGACCAGGTCTCTGCTCTCATGGTGCTGCCTCTCTAGGGAGGCAGACAGATTTGAATTCATAATTATTATAATAATCCAACAAAAGTTAGGATGGGATGGTTGCTAACTGACAGGTTCAAACATACCCAACAACTCTGTGGAAGGAAAGGCTTTGCAATCTGCTTCTGTCCTTATAGCCAAAAATAAAAACAACAAATCAACCAATGTATTGAGCAATTCGACTCAGTAATACCTGTAATTACCATGTGCAAAGGCCCTGTGGCAGAAGTGGAAATGGTATGTTGTAGAAACAGAAAAGCAGCGAAGCTTCTGGGGGAGAACTGGGCATCTAGGAACTGGAAAGGTGGGCAGAAAGTTCCCCATCCATGTTCTAATATACCTGGAAAATATATGTTCTCATTAAAGAGTTTTAACAGAAAGCCCTGATATGATCCGAATATTGAATTAAGAATCGCCATGCCTAGGAGTCCTGATGTGGCATTGTAGGTTAATGCGCTGGACTGCAAAGCCAGTTTAAACTTGAAAGGTCGGTTGTTCAAGCTTATCAGCTGCTCCTCAGAAATCCTATACAGGGTCACTATGGGTCAGAACCAACTCGATGTCACTTAATAACAACAACAATGCCTTTAAAATGGCATGGAGCTGAAATGCAATAAAAATGAAAATCCTTCTAGAAGTTATACAGAGGTATACAAAAATTGGGAGAAAGATAGGGCTTTCTGCACTCACAAAGATTTACAGCCTCAGAAACCCTATACAAGGTTGCTATGAGTAGGAACTGAGTTGATGGCACTTAACAACGTAAAGACATTGGTGTTTACATTAAAGCAGATGTGGGTCATTTATTCCCTTGTACTTTCACGATATCATGGTGTTGCCTCTTAGACAGTACATTCTGGGACTACGTTCCTCATGGACCATTTGATACAACTGGAATCAGGAGGCATATACACATGACTTGAGGGGTACCAGAAAATCAGCTTGGTCACACTGTTTCTTTTACTGAAACTGGCAAAATTTGACTGTCCCACATCAACCAATGTCTCTGTTAATATGCAAATGCTATCAGTTCAACTGATGGCATATAAATTGAAATCGTTCAACAAACTAATGCAGCACTGGTGGTCCTCACTCATTTATGCAAAGAAATTTGGAAGACAACTACATGGCCATCTGACTGGAAAAGATCCATATTTATGCCCATTTCAAAGACAGGTGACCCAACGGAATGCAGAAATCATCAGACACTATCATTAATATCCCATGCAAGCAAAATTTTGCTAAAAATTATTCCAAAGTGGCTGCAACCATTAACATTGACAGAAAACTTCCAGAGGTTCAAGCCAGATTCAGAGGAGAATGTGGAAAGAAGGATATCATTGCTAACATCTATAGATCTTAGCTGAAAGCAGAGAATACTGGAATGGAAAGATGTTTACCTGTGCTTTATTGACTATGCAAAGGCTTTTGATTGTGTGAATCATGACAAGCTATGGACAACAATGCAGAAAATGAGTATTCCAGAACATTTAATAATGTTCATGAGTAACCTATATATACACCAAGAGACAGTTGTTTGAACAGAACAAGGGAACACTAAATGGTTTAAAATTAGCAAAAATGTGAACCAGGGTTGTATCACCATACTTATTTAATCTGTATGCTGAGCAAATAATTTGAGAAGCTGGATTATATGAAGAAAAACGTGGCATCAGGTTTGGAGCAAGACTCATTTTTAACAACTTGCAATGTGCAAATACAATGTTGCTTGCTGAAAGAGAAGAGGACTTAAAATGCCTTCGGTATGGATTGCACCTTAGTGTAAAGAAAACAAAAATCCTCACAACTGAACCAATAAATAATGTCAAGATAAATGGAGAAAAGATTGAAGAGGGGAGGGAGGGGATGGTGGAGCACAGGGAAGTGAATAGACACAGGATAGGTTGGGTGCTGGGGAGGGGGCAGAACACAAGAAGGGGGAGGGGAATGAAAGAACAAGGTGGATGGGAGAACAGTTAAGCAGGTTTGCATGGGCTAAGTGAGACAGAGGTAAATAATAGTGTATGCAAAACCTTGTGACAACAAGGCTCTGGGATACAGGGATTGAGGCATGGTTGGAAAGGACAAAAGGGGGAAAATAATGTCAAGAGGCTTGGCTGTCTTTCTGAATCTTGGTTTCCCTTGCATACCATTATAAAATAGACACTTGAGGGGGAGAGAAGGAATAGCCAGAAATATCACCACAGAAAGCTTGTAAGTCCATCTTCTGCCTATGACTGATTGGAATACCTAAAATGGGGCTACAACGTGCCCAATGAAGGAGGCTTCCTGTGGAGCCTCTGTATTACATAAGACCATAGGTGGAGTCCTGAACCCCATCTAGAATCTTCTGAGGTGGGAAATTTCCACTTGAAAGAAAAAGCACAACAGCCTGGAGCAGCTAGAAAAACAGAAGATACTTCTTGAAAGAAAGACTGACAGGAAAAATACAAAATAATAATGGCAGCCTGACTGACTACTACAAGAACAAGCAAATTGGTAAGCCAAGGAGACATCAAGGCAAGTGGTCATGTTCCAATACTAAGACTTAATGGAAATACACGAGCAGATGTGTTCTGACTGGTGTGAGGGAAAAACAGCATTGAAGCAGCAAGCTAAGCCCTACGTTCAATAGTTTCCTGTGAACTCAGGTGGAGACCTGGTTGGCCAGCAGTGTGGCAAGACCTGGGGACTCCTAAGCCCAGAGTCCGTGACATAGCCACAGAGGACTAGAGTGGAGAGTGAAGCATCCAGTGGATAAGAAGTGAAGGCATATGCATAAGAATGCCCACACTTGCAGATAATACCCACTTGACTTGGCTTCAATGGCTGGATGATAAGAATTCGACTAGAAGAAGAAAGAAGAGGGAAAAAAGAATAATCTGATACAATTTGATGAACTTGACCTACACCTATGGATGCAGTAGCTCAAAAGAAGGAACAAATCTTTACAGAGAGGATCATCCCACCCCCTCCATACACAGGGTTGACAGGAATGGGCAACTTGGACATTGGTACCTAAAATGGGAGGCTACAAAGGCAAGAAGTGACTGGCTTACAAGCTTTCAAAAGGGAGCCTAAATCCAGAAGGTGTGGAGGAAGGCAGAATCTCCAGTGAGTAGTATCCAATCTGTCTGGGCGAGGCCGATGAAAGGAGATGGGGATGGCTCTTATGTAGCACAGTAGTGAATAATTGCTATCAGGACTGACTGTGAGGGTTGGAAGTATAAAAGTAGACGTTTTGTAGCAAAACGAAGGGAGTGGTTGACTTTACAGTACAGGAGCGAGGTCCCTGGGACCATCTAGGGAGAAGAGTGGAATGTGGGACCCTACCCAGAGAAGCAGTGACACCAGAGATGGAGGCAGAGATGATGATGTGGAGAGAGGAAACAGCTGGGGACTCTAGACTCAGAGAGGGAGAGGGCCTGTGTGCTTATGCTCAGCGGGTGGCTTGGAGGGTATACCCTTTGGTTGGTTGATGATGCATAGAAGGAACTGTAACCATGGCAATGAAACGATATACGATAGGATGAATGTAAAGCTAATGTTCTCCCATGTAAACTATCACATAATTCACAATAAAACATTAAAAAACAAAAAAAGATTGAAGTTATTAAAAGACTTAATTTTGCTTGGATCAACCGCCAACAATGATGGAAGCAGTAGTCAAGAAATCAAACAATATATTGCATTAGGCAAATCTGCTGCACAAGATCTCTTTAAAGTGTTGAAGAGTAAAGGTGTCAGTTTGAGGACTAAGGTTATGCCTGACCCAAGCCATGGTATTTTTAATAACCTCATATAAATGCAGATGTTAGACAGTGAATAAGGAAGACCGTAGAAGAATTGATGCATTTGAGTTATGGTGTTGGAGGAGAACATTGAAAGTACCATGGACTGTCAAAAGAACAAACAGATCTGTGCTGGAAGAAGTACAGTCAGAATGCTCCCTGGAAGCCAGGATGGCCAGACTTTGCTTCTCATACTTCGGATATATTATTATTAGGAGGAACCAGTCCCTGGAGAAAGATACCGTGTTTGGTAAAGTGGAGGGTCGGAGAAAGAGAGGAAGTTACCCAACAACACGGACCAGCACAGTGGTGGCAGCGATGGGTTCAAATGTAGCCACAATTGTGAGGTTGGCGCAGAACTGCACAGTGTTTCCTTCTGTTGTGCACATTGTTGCTGTGAGTCAGTACCAAATTGATGGCACCTAACAATAACATCCGTTCAATTCTATGAAATTGATATTAATGGTTGATCAGATAACTTTAATTAGTGCTGGAGCCCAAAGAAATGGTGCCCAGGACAGATACATTTTGTTGTGGAGGGTATCTAATAAGTTTTCAGAGCAGGTTCCAATGTCCAGTAAGCCAGGGAACATCATGAGATAAAGGAGCAGTACAAGGTGTATTTCCTGTGCCGAACTCTTCCTAATTGATAAGAACGCATCTTTACCTGGAAGAGATCAATATAGTAATTAATTCTAACTCTCCAGCCTTTATATGCTTTGATTCAAAGCAATCTTTCATATGTACACAAACACTTAATGAGAGTAAGATACCTGACCAGCACCCTGAGGCCAGAGGCCACGGGCACTTCACCTGTGTAAATGCTAAGGTTGCTCAACTGACACCTCATCTTATGCACTATGTGTCATAATGGGATATAATGAGACCATAGCTTGTGGAGGGATTTCTGGAAACATGATGTTCCAGATTGTTCCTCTGGTTGATCCCTCACTCCTTGTGGTGAGGATGGAGGTACCCTTTGCAGAGTTGGCTGGCCTCAATTTCTTTTACCTTGGGCTTTGACATCATCCACCACAGGGCATGGGGTCTTCACGATCACATCGCTTGGCCTGGAGCGCCGTCCTGTGTTGTCCACTCCCCACAGGGTGAACCTGGCAGAGAAGTGGGAAAGTACAGTTATTTGAGAGATGTGGCTGCAGGCGAGAGCTCTGCATCAGGTGATGGGAGCGCCAGGCGATGCCTCTGGCTGCTCACAAGTCAGAAACTCACTGCTTCTGGTATCCTTGAACTACAACTTGCTGTGTAGGGTATATAATTTCACATAAGGCATCATGGCATAAGGTAGTGGTATTCTATGTGTGGTATTCAAACCACACAGCACTCTAGGGGTGAGACCAGAAATCTCTGCTTTCACAAGTTTTCAGGTAATTCTGATGGTTGTTTGACCACCTCTGAGTGGAGGGCAAGAGCCTTTGGGAAGAGATGCTCAGAGCTTGGGTCTGAGACTCTAGTTCCTGCCATGTGGAATTACAGTGAATGCTCTGAGCTCTATTTTCCCTTATCTGTGAAATGGGGATGTGATAAAACTACAGAAGACCATTTGAAAAGATGAAATGAGACTATTATGTTTTAAAAGATCCAGCGTGTGTAATACCTGGAGTCTAACAACTCTACATAAATTCTATTCTGTTCTCTGTTTTTGTTTAACTGATACCTTTATGCAAACGACTGAGGTCAATTTTCCTCTTTAAAGTTAGAAGTAAAGCAACCAGAGGTAAAGATCCCTCCGCTTCTGTGTTGAGAGCCTGGATAAGCTACCATGCTTGGCCGCTAACTGAAAGTTTGGCCAGTTGAGTCATCTGGAGCTATGATGGAAGGAAGCCTGAAGATTTGCTCCTGAAACATCAGCCTATGAGAGCTAATGTAGCACAGTTCTCCTCTGACACACACGGGGCTGCCGTGTGAGTTGGAATCAACTCGATGATAACTGGCTGGTTGGCTGACTGGCTGGTCTGTAGCTAGGGACCTTGATTTCTTACATGCAGCTCATCCTGTTCCACTGAGATGTCATGGACCATGACCCAGGAATCCAGAACGAGGACATTGCTCCATCTCCAGCAATGAGAAATGAGTTCTAAAAGCTCTCCCAAGCTCCCAGGAAAGGGATAAAAACCAGGCTTTCAAATGCCAAATAGAATTTCCCCTTTGAGTGATGTAGCTGGACAGAGAGGAAAAAGAGAAACTCTGGGTTCTGTTCTTCAGAGAAAAATTTACATATAACCATGAAAATCAGCTCTGGTGTCTTGTGCCCAGGGTCTCCAATAACTCCGACTAAAGAAAAAATCATTACTGTTGCATTTCTTGCTCCTTTTGTCTGTGCCTGTGTATGTTGGTGAATTTGGATTTTCTTTCTGAGTTACTGGGCGAGCAATGGAAGAAAGAGCAATGCCCTCAGACAACGCTCACTGGTCAGTGTGGGCTGGGCCTCACAGAGAAACTGGTGGAAAAGAAAGGAAATGGAAATTGCCAAATAATTGTGCCAGGAAATGTGTTGCTCATAGCAGGGGAAAAGATTATCTAGCGTCCACAAAGATTCTCTTTTCCCACAAAGGCTTCCTTAAGATGATCTCTGTAAGTGCCATGGGATTCAATGAGTTAATTTTCCTTTCTCTGTGTTCTCCAATGTGGTGGCTCAGTGGTAGAATTCTTGCCTCCCATGCTGGAGACCCAGGTTCAATTCCTGGCCATATACCTTATGTACGGCCATCGCCCATCTGTCGGGAACTAACTTGACTGCAGCTAACAACAAAACCAAAAGCCCATCTGTCGGGAACTAACTTGATTGCAGCTAACAACAAAACCAAAAGCACCGCCATCGAGTCAATTCTGACTCATAATGACCATACAGGAAAGAGTAGAACTGGTTGTAAATCTTTACAGGAACAGACAACCTCATCTTTCTCCCATGGAGCAGCTGGTGGGTTTGAACCACTGACCTGGCAGTTAATAGTCTAATAATTACTCTACAATACCACCAGGGATTCCCAAAATGTTCAAGCTGGAATCACGAGTGCAGATATTGCCCCGATCCCAGTTCCTGTGATTGGTTCGCCACAGACTTAGGAGAGAACATGGCTCCCTGTCCGCCCCTGGCCAATGCTCTAGGGCTGGCCTGGCCCCCTGCCGAAATCTCACAGAGGGCTCCTCCTCTTCCTCTAGTTCCCCTTTCTCAAGCTGTGCCAGAGTTCACACAAATGAGCTTCCATCTGACTTCTGTGGCTGTGACTCAGCTTGTGCAGCGCCTGGTCCCCTGTAAGATGTAACTTTGTCCTTTCCTATCTGCCTTATGGGATCTTAAACATGGCTGCAAGACTCCAGTGGAGTCTCACTCTCCACTGACAGGCTGTGTGATGCTGCCACTCAGCATGTGTGCTTCAGGTTCTCCTGCCCAAGGTGTTTATTCCTGGGTTCCAGCCACCTTTTGTAACCCGCCATTATTTAATCCCAGGCCCTTTGACTGATGAGAATGTCCTAAGTCTCAGGCATCATATCAGCTGTCAGACTGACCATCTATCTTTCTCCTTGTCTGGGGCTCGGTAATCCCTCCTCCACCCCTTGTACCACTGCCCTGAGCAGCTCAGTTCAGTCTGTCCTGTGCTGTTGTAAGTTCCAGCCAGATGGTATTGGATCCTGAGCTGTGATGAAAATGTCTGTGCTTAAATTAATTCTCACATTACCCTGATGAGACATGCAGTATAAAATTTAAGTTTCTAAGCTCTCAGTATGTTGAACAGCAAAGCGAGGTATTAGGAAGAGAAATACTTCCTACAAATGACATTCTAAGTTGAGATGGAGCTTGATCTAAAAGCCATTGCTCAGTGGACCCATCCTCAGCATGGCCAAGACTCCCTCCCTTTATCTGGTGAGAGGTAGCACGAGCAGTCAGTTTATTTGTATTAGTGCAGCCTGAAATGTGGCAGTGCCACAGGCACTCATTTCAGAAGGTCTTCTCCTGATGGTTAGTTAGCATTATTGTTTGTACCACTGAGCTCTCACAAGGCAGGAAGAGGGTTAGCTGGAATGACTGGACAGAAGAGATAAGCCCTGCTTCCACTCTGGAGAGCTAACGTGGGAGGGCACTGACTGCCTCATCTAAAGCTCCTGGCTCAGTCCATGGCGGCCCTGGCCGCGATTGTCTATAGTTTAGGTTGATGACGACACTTATTAGGGGCATAGCTGCATGTGAACAGCCACAGGCCAGCTCTGGTCCCAGGGCTAGGCTTGCAAAAACCTGAGCTTTGATGTACATGCAGCATTCTTAGGTCTCTTGTCAAGGGCTTTGGTGCTTTCATATGTGCCCCCTCCATGCTTGGCAGTTTCCAATTTGGCTCTCTTTTTTCTGCATTATCTGGCCACTGTCACATACGCAGGCAGGCTGTGGTTCTCCTGCAGACACGTGTTGTGATGAGGGACCAGTGGGGCACAGTCCTCCCTACTCTGGGCTCAACTACCTCATCTATAAAATTAAGAGGTTGTGCCCACACACTTTCCGCCAAGGAGGTCTAACCTTTCTCATGCCACAGAGCCTTTTCAGGTTGTTTTAAATATGTATTACCAATAAAATATATAATACTACAAGAGTTGTTGTTGTTGGGTGCCATCGAGTCAGTAGTAACTCATAGCAACCCTATGCACAACAGAACGAAACACTGCCCGGTCCTGGGCCAACCTCACTATTGTTGCCATGCTTGAGCCCATTGATGCTGCCACTTTGCCAATCCATCTTGCTGGGAGTCTTCCTATTTTTTTTCTGACCCTCCACCTTACCAAACATGATATCCTTCTCCAGCGACTGGTCTCTCTTGACAATATGTCCGAAGTATGAGAGATGAAGTTTGGCCATCCTGGCCTCCAAGGAGCACTCGGGCTGCACTTCTTCCAATACAGATCTGTTGGTTCTTTTGGCAGCTCATGGCACTTTCGATATTCTCCTCCAACACCATAACTCAAAAGCATCAATTCTATGGTCTTCCTTATTCACTGTTCCAGTTATAAGGAAATACCTTTGTGGCCATAAGTTCAGAGCTACACTTTAATGTGAGGTAATAAGATCATGAAGTCACTGGGTGGTACAAAAACTGCTAATCAAAGGGCTGGAGGTTTCAGAGGTGTCTCAGAAGGAAAGCCTGGTGATCCATTTCTTAAAAATCAGTCACTGGGAATCCTATAGATCATAGTTCTACTCTGCCACATACGGAGTTGCAGTGAGTTGAAATCAATTTCAGCAACTGGCCGATAGGATCCTCACAGTGACCGAGTGGCACTGGAGTGGGACATAGTATGTGTAGTGAAGTGCTTAACTGGGTGATTCTTGGGGAAGTTACTCAGTTTTCTTGAACCTGTTCCTTCAATTATGAAGTCAGAACTGCAACAGTAATTTCCCAGAGTTGGAGAAGGGTTCCAAGAGGCATTCTGTAAAGCACCCACACATGGTAAGCACTCAATAAAGGAAGGTTAGCCTCCTACCATTTTACAGATGAGAAAACACAGTTGCTACAAGTTTAAGTGTCTTAAATTTAACAGTAAGTAAACTTAGAGTACTGATGTGGCGATGCAGGATAAATACTAGACTGCTAACCACAGAGCTGGAGTTCAAATCCACCAGTTGCTCCTCAGAAACCCTACACAGCATCTCTGTGAGTTGGAACCAACTTGACAGCACTTTAAAAACAAGCTTATGGCTTACAGTCAGTTAAGAGGCTTTACTTAAGTTGGTCCACAAAGTGGAGTATCATTACTCTTACAGGCCTGCCAACATCCACTTCTTTATGTGATCTGCAGCACCACCTAGTGGACGTGGACTGCCTTTTCCTCAACCCTATCAGCAGGCTAACAATAGGAAGAACCCTTGGGGCACTGCTAATACAAAGGTCTATGGTTCAAAGCCACCAGCCACTCCAAGGGAGAAAGATGAGGCTGTCAGCTCCCATACAGACTTATAGTCTCAGAAATCCTGTATAGAGTTGCTATGAGTTGGAATCAACTCTATGGCAATGAGTTTTGGGTTTGGATGGTAATAGCAGTCCTGGTAGCACTATGGTTAAAGTGCTCAGCTACTAACCTACCAGCTGCTTTGCAAGTAAGATGTGGCCATCTGCTTCCGCAAAGATTTACAACTTTCATTCTACTTTGCCTCAATTCTAGTGTCACTGAGAATCGGCATTGAGTTTCTTTCTTTTTTTTTTTTGGAGAGTAATACTTTTGCCTGTCCCCTTCCTGATGAAGGGCTTTGTTGTTGTTATGTGCTGTTGAGTCAATGAAGGGCTACAGCTGCCAATATCCTGCCAGCTATGGAAGATCATGCATCAGTAGTGTCACCCCAAAAGTAGACTGACTGACTTGGTCCTAGCATCCTCATATGTTTATATGTACTTTCCAGAAACTCCAGAATATCACTTGTCTTTATGAATTCTACTTTCATCACTAACAGTCCCAAGTTACATCTCCTATTCTTACACTGAAGGTTTGCAGCCGGAGCCTCTGAGTTCATCTTGTGATCAATGCCAACTCAAATTCCTAGTGCTTTTCTTCTTTGAACTCTTGAACAGTGGGAATGGAAATGATTTATTCAGGAATGTTGACGTTATATTTGTGAATTCCTCTATAAACTGTTAAGTGTTTTTCATACTTAGGGGGTCAAGAGGTCCGAGAACTACACCATTATCAATTCTGTCTTAGCACCCCAATTGTTCCATCATGACTTAGGTTCTATCATTGGCACTCGTCTTTTGGTGTCTTCTTTCTCTGCTTCACAAACGCTTTACAACTGTTCTCAGAGCACAGGGAGATATGGAGAAGAGGCCACAGAAAGAGTAGGGCTGTTTCAAGTGACATGAGGTTGGGGCTTGTTTATTTTCTTTGAAGAAAGAGCTGATCATCCCTAAACTCTACACAGGTACCATACCAATGCCACTGGAGCTAACTTTCTAAAGCAGAATTCTTCTTCCTTTCTCAAAACAATTTCATAGTCCCCAACCTTACTACTGTTGCCACTCTACTTTCCCAGCCTCACTTTCTTCATCCCTTTCACTCATCGTTTGCTTTAGTCTTCAGGTGTAACTGCTACCCACCTTCAGGTCGTTCACCATTGGCCTTGAGGCTGGTGTGCTTTTTCCAACATGACTCTACTTAGTGAAATTCTCCACAGCCCAATTCAGACCAGACCCTTCTGGTCAGAATTATTCATGTCTTTCTTATCTCTTCCTCAACATGTCCTTACCTGCTATTTAATATTTATTTCATTCTGCCTAAAGTTGAAGTTACTGGTCTATATGTTTCCCCTGTATGTCGCCAACTCCTTGCAGGATGGGACTAGGTTATGCTTCCTTGTTCTCCCCACTTCAGTGCCTAGCCCTCAATAAGGTGCTGTGTAATGTTGGCTGGGACAAGACTCCCGAGACTCATGTAGTAAAAAGGAAACTCACACTCATTAGGATGGTTATCACCATCATCATCTCATCAAAATATAACACTTACGAGAATGCAGACAGAAATTAAAACTCTTGGCCTTGGTGGTGGAAATCTAAAATGATGCAGCCGCCATGAAAAAAGGGTTTGGCAATTCCTTAAAAAGTTAACCATATGTGTGGAATCACCAAACTACCCAGCAATTTCACTCCTAGGAATATATATACCTCAAAGAATTGTTGTTTAGGTTCCATTGAGTCAGTACCGACCCATAGCGACCTTATTATGCACAGCAGAATGAAACACTGCCCGATCCTGGACCAATCTCACTACTGTAGCCATGCTTGAGTCCATTGATCCTGCCACTTGACCAATCCATCTCATTGGGGGTCTTCTTCTTTTTATCCGACCCTCTACCTTACCAAACATGATATCTTTCTCCAGTGACTGGTCCCTCCTGACAATATGTATGAGTGACAAAGTTAGGCCATCTTGACCTCCAATGAGCACTCTGGCTGTACTTTTTCCAAAACTGATCTATTGGTTCTTTTGGCAGCCCATGGCACTTTCAATATTCTCCTCCAACACCATAACTTAAAAGCATCACTTCTTCTATGGTCTTCCTCAAAGAATAGAAATCAAGAATTGATACAGAAATGTCCAGAGCAGCACTAGTCTAGAAAAATTGGAAACAACCCAAATGCCCATCAATGGATAACTGGCGAAACAAAGTGTGGTACACACCTGCAGTGGAATATTATTCAGCCATAAAAAGGGATGAAATGCTGTTAAATACTTACAAAGTAGATGAACATCATGCTAAGTGAAAGAAGCCAGACATAAAGGCCACATATCGTATGATGACATTTATATGGGTTATAGAATAGAAACAAACAGCAAATTGGTAGTTTCCAGGGGCTTGAGGGACAGGGGATGAAAGTGACTGCTTATTTCATTTCGAGTAATGAGACTATCTGGAACATAAAAGTGGATGTTGCGCAGCACTGTGAATGTATTAAATGCCACTGAATTCTTTAAATGGTTAGTTTTCTGTTATATTTAAAAGCCTTGAGACTTTTGGGGCAGGGTGCTGTGTGTTACTCACATGTAAATGGTGTCGGGTTCCAGGCACCTAATAATCAGAGAGATGGTGGCGAGCTGCTTGTCTGGCACCTGGGATGGCATGGCACAAGGAGACTTTGCCCCAGAGATGATGTCATCCACAAAGCTCAACACTGTTTCTGTCCAGAGATAAAGGAATGGAGGAGACAAAAGAAACAAGGATGACCAAGCAATGAGAGGATGGAATAAACTCTATGAGAACTTAACATTAAAATTGCTCGGCCCCCAACCTCCTTGAATCCATAGTGATCTAGGAGAGGGTCCTTGGGATTATTTCATATTGACTCACTCAAGGTAAAGTCATTTGTTTAGAGCCAGTTCAGAAACAGCTAGGGTAATATGTATATACCGCATTTGTATTTTTATGAAATTGTTTGGCATGGACAGAGAACAATTATTAGGCTCTGCTATAGAAGTACCTGTGTACATCCTGGAAAAGGCCTAAGCAGAAGCAATAGAAAGTCTTCTGCGCCTGCAGGCAGCTGCACTGCATCTTTAAGCCTCTGTGGTAGATTCTTCAGAAGTTATTTGCCATGAATTAGGTGGTGGATGTCACCATGCTGTTGATGACCACATTTTTTTGCATAAGCTTGAAGAATTATGTATGTGTAGACAGTGAAGTATTAGATGGAACATTTCCATGGGGTGTTTCTGTTCCTCAAAGGCCTCACTCTTCAAGCTGGACCCAACAAAAGTAGAGTTTGCTTTAGGACAAGACTCAGGGCAAACACATCTGTTTGCACATGCTTTTGCCTGGAGGGGGGTTATTAGCAAAGGATTCTCTCTCTCTCTCTCTCTCTTTTTTTTTTTTCTGTAATCATGGCAGTGGTTAGCAGTGAATTGTTTCCTAATTGTGGGCTTGGATAACTAGTGTACTATGCTGTTGTTTGTCTGTGAGTTTGCCCAGAAGCAATGAAATGTACACCTCTTTCATAAACAAAAAGCAAAACAAAATCAAAACAAGACTTTTGTCAGATGCTCACTATGCAAAAACTCTTAAATGGGCAAGATGGCTGCAGCTTGGATGTGCGGACAGCTGCTTTGTCAGCCTGCTCCTCCCGCACTGCAGGGGGATACTGGGGACCTGGAGCAAAGCCTTGAGGCAGGGCATGTCTCATTGGTTTTATCTTTACCACCATCATGGAGATTTGTTCATGGAGTAGGAGGTGCTGACCTGTCTCCACTTTGGAATGATCCATCCTGTCTGTGACCTTCTCTTGACGGATGAGGTAATCTACAATCTGCACCCCAATTGGTGGCTCTGAATGTTCCCACTCCAGGACCACCAGGGTGCTGCTGGGCTCATGCATGGTGGAGAGTCTTAGCCTGAAAGAATATGAAATGGGGATGCAGTTACTAAGACTTAGAATGATCTAGTGATATCACTGCCAGTCACCCCATCTTATATATGCTGTAAGCTCTTCTTTCTAAGCTTTCTGAACCATCTACTAAGATGATATATTTGAGGGCCTGTCTCCTTTACTCAGTGGCAATGATGACTCAGTAAATCCTCACTTTCCATGTGGAGACCTGGGTTTGAATCCTAGTCAATATACCTCCAATGTAGTCATTACCTGTTAATTGATGGATGAACAGGTGACTATGATGATGGATAGGTTCCATCAGAATTTTCAGACTAAAATTGACTGGGGGAAAAAGCCTATGATATACTTTCAAAAATCACAGTTGTTCAATGTCGGTGTGCACTAGATATAACATCCTTGAGGGTCTCTATAGCTATATTTTATGTATCTTAGTAAAGACTGAGAACTTAACTGATAATTATAAATACGTGGATGGATCAAAGATGAACAGTCATGTGCATTTTACATGGGTCAGGGGTTACAGGCTTTGGATACTATGACTTTGCATGGCTTTCAAATAATATAACCTCTGAATCTGCTCTTTAAAAATATTCAGAGACCATTTGTACAATGCTCATATACAGGCCCAATGAAGGTGATGTCCAGGACAGCCTACATTAACAAGACCACAGGTAGTTCAGTTTCCAAAATATCTAAGGTCTCCCTTGCCCTGGAAACTCTGGCTTCCTCTCTAGCTGAGCCCTCTGTTGCCCGGGCCTTGGCACAAACTTAGCATAGAGATGAAGATCTTAGGGGCCTCAACTGGGTGAAAGAAAGTTGGCTGCCTGTGAGAAGTAATGCCCGTCTTGTCATGCTCACTCAAGTTCTGATTTCAGTTTTTGCCTTTGCTCTTGGGTTTTTATGAATATCCTGATTCCAACCATTCCTTGCTTTCCCCAATTTATAGTGTCCTTATTCTGTACAAATTGTCCATTTTGACTACTGTCTGGGTTGGCCATCTTGTACCTCTGGGACACCCAACTTTGTAGCTTGTCGAGTCTCAATAAGCATTATTGACAATCACTGGTATGGATCTCTTAATGGTCCAAGTCGTTTCAATTTGCTGCCTTGTTCTGACTTCATGTCCCAGTCTCAGATTTCTCACTTACTTCTAAGTCCTGTTTTTCCTCAGGGCATTGTCTTCTGGATATTTTCCCAGTTCCTGCTCACTCCAGCCTCACTCCCTTATATACACACCTCTGCCATTCATCTCCGCCCTTGGTTCCCATATCACATGACCATCCCTAAATCCTGGCCTTCTACCTTCACCCAGCTCACAGAACCCTGCCATTGTCTCAAGGATCACTGGACAACATATCATGGATGAATTACACCCAGCCATAGACACTGTTCAATTTCAATTCAACACAGATTTATTGAGCACCCATGATCTGTGAGAATGTACTCGGTGTTGAGGATGCATTAGTGTACAAACCAGACCTAGCTCCTTCTCTTATGAAGTTTAGTGGGCAATAGAAAATAAAATGTGATTATAATGATGTATGACAAGAGGTTCAACAAGAAAAACATGGAGGCTGTGGAAGCAATAGGATGGAATTTAACTACTGGGAAAATCATGCAAAACACATGTTCTTTTGCTAGTGGCTTAGTATGAAGGAGTACATATTTTGTATATGACATTAAAGATGGAATAGATCCAAAACGTAGTGCACATATTGACAAACTCATTAATTAGAGTCATATGTGGAGTGCTATTTTGAAGAAAAAGCAGTAGAAATTTTAATTAAGTAACTAAGCTTTTTGAGAACTTGAATTCTTTGAAAATATGAACAAATCCCGGCCTGTACTGAGAAACTGAAGTGTCTGTGATTTATATAGACTTAGGTAAGCCTTCAGTTGCACTTTCTATTTCCAGTAAAAATGGCAAAAAACGATGGCCTGCTGCTGAAAAAAGTGATTCGGATCAGAAAGAAAAGTGAAGTCTTTTAAGACATGTTTCCTGTTAGATGGAAATTTAGCCACTTTTGATCTTTAACTATGACATGTAGGTACCCTAAGTTTAGACATGAGAGCTTCTCTAGGACACTATTGGCAGGATCTTGGTACACTCCTGATGATCACTGGTTGGTGACCTCTGTTATGTCACAGAGGTAGTGGTTGTAGCTGATGAGTGAGTGTTGCAGCACTATCGTCTCATGGTGGTTCCCTTTATAGAGGCAGATACACTATTGGCTGCTGTATCTAAAACTACACACATAGAGAAAGAAATCTGGAGACAAGAGAAGATGTTGACTTGTAATGAATGACACTCTAGAATTCTCCCCATCTTTCTCAGAGTTTTCTTATTACTTCATCCTGACTCTTTAATGCCTACCCCACTGCCGTGTAATTGGTCAGAGGACAGTGTCCACCAGGAGCACACTCCCACTGTCTGTTTTCCTCATGTGGGCTGCTGCTCCTGCTTACTTGATCCTCCTGATGTTCCAGGCTCTGATCTCCCTTCAGGCTTGTTGTCCTTGCCAACTTGTGGGCTCATGCGCCTCCAGTTTGTCTTTCCAGCACTCTTAATTAGACACAGTTTTCCAGGCTTTGTCTTCACTTCCAGCCAGATACCATAGCAGAAGCTAAGAGGGGTTGCTGCCTTGAACCCTGGTGCTTCAAGACTCAAATCAGCTCAGTCAATTCTGTTTTGCTTTCCCTTGAGGGTAAGGGAATTAAATGTGTTCATTCTCAGCCACCTTTGCTTTCCCTTCCAATGAAGCTCACTGTGGGCTCGCTGATCTTAGTCGATACTTGTTCTGGAACATTTTTTCCCATAGCTATGGCTCCATCTCTCATCTCTTTTGGATTGACTTAAATCTTCTCATTTCTATCTCCCCCCACTCCCCGTCAGCCCTCTTCTCCCCCAGCATCTCCCAGAGCTCCAGGACATCTTTCCATCTGCCACTGAACAGCTCTCGAAGATTATCCCACAACATCTCCAGAAACTGAACCAATCTCTTCTTCAAACATTCTTATCCTCAGATGACTCTTCTCAATTGGGGCATACCCTTCTACCAGTCACCCAGACCAGAAGTTTTAATGTCATCGTTTTCACCTTCTCCATCCTCTTCATATCCACATTCAACCAGTCACTTAACACTCTTGGTTCTACTCTCAAAGTTTCTCTCAGCTTTATCCTTTCTATACTATAATGACGAAGAATATGGTTTCTTAGCCACAGCTCTGCTCCCTGTCTGTGACCTTGGAAAATGTATTGAATCCATTTCTCTTAGTTGCCTAGTGCATATGTAACATAAATCCCTCATGTGGGTGGCTTTAAAGAACAGAAATGTACTTTCTCATAGTTCTAGAGTCTAGATCACAGTCAGGGTCTCAGTTGTGTTGATTTCCTTCCTGGTCGGTAACTCTGAGTGTTACTTGGCAATCTTCACACTGTCTCCTCCTGACTGTCATGTCTCTGTCACTATGCACAGAAGTGATTAGATTTAGGACCTCCCCAACTCATGTCTGATCTAATTAACAAAGCAAAAAAGACCCTATTTTCAACAGGATCACATCCCCAGGCATAGGAGTTAAAATTTCACACTTATTTTTTGTGGAGAAGGGAGGTGGTGATACAATTTCATCTTCTAGACCACTGGAGTCTGTTTGCTTGTCTATTAAATGATAACAATACTTAACTGCTCATTACGGTGCCTGGCCCACAGGAAGTGTTCAATAAGAGGTTATATTGTTGTATGGCCAACGTCTGCAAGTTGTTGTTAGGTGCCATTGTGTCAATACTGACTCATAGTGACCCTATGCACAACAGAATGAAACACTGCCCGGTCCTGGGCCAACCTCATAATCATTGCCATGCTTGAGTCCATCGATGCTGCCTCTATGTAGGCTCTCATTATAATGCTCTCAAGTTCCTAAGTTGCAACAGCACTTTGCTCTCTCTGACCCTGTTGTTACATGCAATCCCCTTCTGTCCACATGTCCTAACCATATCTAATGATACTTTCTCCACTGTCAGGGAGAAGCTCAACTGCCATCTCCTCCATGAAACTGTCACCGTTCCCCAGATATAGACTCGCCATTCCCTCTCCAACATTCATACTTTCTTTAACTGTCTCCTATAGCACTTTCCAAGTTCATTATGTTACTACGACAACTTGTGGTAATGCCTGTCTGCCCTCAAAGATTTTAAGCTCCTTAAAAGCACATGCTGACTACGTATGCCCTTTTTTCTGTTCCCTGGTACCCAGCCCATTTATTTGCAGAATGATGCTGAGGTACGTGTGCTAGAGAGGCAGAGGAAGGGCACCGTACACAGGCTGTGGGAGAGGTGCACAGGTGGGGAGTCCGTCAGCTCCAAAAGCAGTGGAGTCACAGCGACACCAGTCCTCAATGACATCTCCAGTCCCTGAGCACCAGAGAGAGCTCATGGTGGCCTCTTGCAGGAGCTGCAAGAGAAAGGAGAGAAAGGAATCAGTGTCAAGGGTCGGAATACCAGGCTGGGCATCTGAATCAAGAGCTGGAGCATCAAGGTCTGGCTTAGTCCTAAATAACTTCTAAGTAGCACACAGTAACAATGAATGCTTCAGCAGTCTTTGGTCCAAAATCCCTACCACAGAAGGTTGTTTATGGGAAGGAAGAATGGGCCTCATAGGAATCAATTAGCAAACTGGTCCATCCCTGTGAATAAGAGCCGTTACCTTGGAAGGAGGTCATACTCCACCTCCACCTTATTCCACGACATCACCCCACACTGGGAGCTCTTGCTACAGAGATCATACCACATCATCAGGGTGACCTGCCTTTACCATTCTTGCTCTTCTTCTTGCCCAGAGGTGCATGGTGTATAGCTCCTTCTCGGACATCTCTACCCTGCTCCAGTCTGACCTTTATATTCTTACTGCATGCTTTGTACTACACTTAAAATATCTGTGAATACACATTGTTGTTGTCATTGTTAAGTATCGTCAAGTTGGTTCCAACTCATATGGTGGGTTTGATCTGTTGGTCTTGCTGATCAAGCTGACCGTGCAGTTCAGTGCTTATATACATTTGTTGTTGTTAAGTGCTATCAAGTCGGTTCCAACTCATAGTGACCCTGTATAGAGTTTCTGAGGAGTTCCTGGTGGATTTGAACTGCCAACCTTGAGGTTCAAACTGAACTTTGGTCCTGTGCCTTATCCCACAGTGCCACACCAGGACTTCTTAGGCTTCTCTTTACTAGTACACCTGGAAGGGGGCGGTATGGGGCATGTTACTAGCTGTTGGGCTCCTGGGAAGTTAGACCTGGGTGAAAGTCTTGGCTCTGTCACTCACTGTCATGGGATTCTGGGAAAGTTCCGTACGCTCTGTTACTTCAGTAGCAGGAAGGAATAGCATAGGGTCATTGTAAGGAATAGATAAAATCATATATGCCACAGCACAGTTCTGTCATATATTGTTGTTAAGTGCCATTGAATCAGTTACAATTTATAGCGATCCTGTGTGAAACACTAAAGAGCAGTTGGTGTGTCTGAACCGCCAACCTTGCAATGAGTGGTCCAATGCTTGTCGTACAGCACTACACCCGAAGTCTCTATGTTAGCCACCAATAAATGCAGCAACTATGACTGTCACTGAATGGTAGAATTGAGTCTTCGACCTTAGTAAGCACCACTTAGTAACCACAATTCTCTACATGCAGTGCTTTCATAATAGGAGTTTACTATTAAATACAATGATTAAAGATTAAAGGTGGAACAATGAGGAGATGTGTGCTAGGAACAGTTCCCTGGTGAATTAGGGGGTCTGCTAACCAAGCCCATCTCAGGGGAGAGGGGAGGGTGAGTGTGGCCACAGACCTATGGCAGTTCCAGCAGGACAAGGTCAGAGATTTCTCTTTCACTCACCATCTCTAGTCTCTGCCTTCCTTTGTGACTCTCCTCTTTCTACCCAATTATCACCATACCCACATCTAATCATTGAATTAGATTAATAAATCCTAGACAGCTATGCTGGATATTTTTAGATAAAACATTCAAATAAGAGAGAGAGAGAGGAAAGGAAGGAAATAAGAAAAAAGAGAGCCTTACAACAGTCAAATGCCCAAGCCTAAGACCACTAGTCTAGAACTTACCACAGGTTACAATCAATGGAATAAAGGTCCTTACTGACCCCACTCCACAGACTGGGAGCAAACACCAAATCTCAAGTACAACTATGATTTGTGTGGGGGTGGTGATGGTGAAAGTTGTGTGCTGTGGAGTTGGTTCCGATTCATAGCAATCCTGTACAGGGTTGCCAAGGCTGTAAATCGTTATTGGAGCAGAAAGCTTCATCTTTCTCTCACGGAGCAGCTGGTAGATTCGAACTGTTGACCTTGTGGTTAGCAGCCCAGCCTATAACCCACTATGCTACCAAGGCTCCTATCATTTGTGTAGACTTTCATGACTTTTAAGACCCTTTTAGATACTAACACTGTCGTATGAGCTCCTAGATGTAAAGTGATCATGATTTACAGTGGAGGGAAATGAGAGATGTGACTTGAGGTGATGTGACTTGCTTAGGGTTGCAATATAGTCAGTGAGGCAGTGTCAGAAACCTGAGCTCAGCATGACTCACTGGAAGTTGAGGGCTCTTTCCATTAAGCTCTGTTAATAGTGAATACTGTATTCCTAGCTCCTCACACAAAGCCTAGCACACAGTAGATGCTCATGTTATGCTTGGTCTGACCAGCATTGTTTCCTGGTAGGTATCTCCCTTATTTGGAGTCATGTTGTGGCACTGTAGGATAAGCATTGGACTGTCAACCGCCAGGCCAAAGGTTCAAACCCATCATCCACTCCTCTGACCCTATACAGGGGTGCTATGAGTCAGAACTGACTTGATGGCACTTAAGAGAATTACGGCACTGAAGACACATGAAAGAGCATGATATTTTGTGTCTCAGGACGTACAAGAAATTAAATATTAGGGTATAGAGTATAAGGTATTGAGTAGGAACAAACTAATAAGGTAAATGAAGACAAAATTGAGTTGTAAAGTACCCAATGATGTTCTAAAGACATTCAATTGTATTTAGTAGATTGCAGGGACCCACTGAATTACCTTAATGCAATAGGATCAGAAGCCCCTACTAGATAGATGTCTCTGGTTGGTCTAATAGGGAGACAAGTAAGAAGGCTACTGGCATGATGACAGATGTCCGAACTAGTTAGGGTTATGACAAGGGGCAATGTAAAAACAGGATGAATTCAAGAGATATTTGTGGCCCTTGTGTGATGGAATAGATTCTAGAGAGTGACAAGGAAAATCTAGAAAGCATCTCTCATCTCCAGTTTGGGCAACTTGAGATGGAAGCACAGCAGAGATGGGGAGCAATTGCAGGGTGGGAATGTTGAGTATGAGCTGTCAGGTTGGTTATATGGTGGGTGACAGCTTGATTATATGGTTTGGCCTCCTTGTTTCTGTATCATAGTCACATGTTCATTGAATAGGAATGTGGCACCCACATTAATATGGATCATGTAGTCCACAGAGGAAAAGTACTGGGACCCAGAGAGACTGGGAATGTGGCCTAAAGATAGACCATAGAGGCAGGATTAAACCTCACACACCGAGTTCTCTCCCTTCATCCCTTCTTCGCTTCTTCATTCCTCATCTCCACAGGGAGAACCAGTAGGGGTTTGGAGAGTTTTTGGAAAATCAGGAAAAATTAGAAGGAAAAACAGAGGTGAGAGGATGGCAAAGATAGAATGAGACTAGGAAGAAGGTAGAGAAGAAACATGTGATGACAACTGACCTTCAGCCCGGGTCTTATGGTGGATGTGTATAGAAATGAAGACACCTCTCTTAAAGCTAGCTTGGGTCTAAAGAGAAACGCTGAGGTTTGGCAAGAAGGAGTAGCAGACAGGGGCTTGACAAAGACAGACTTCCATGAGCTTTCTCATTTCCCTCAGTCGTCCTGGCAGAAAGCAGGGACTCTGAGCCTCTCTTCTGTTCTATGACTGTGTCGGTCCTGATGTGGAGGGTGGTCCCATGTGAGCTCTCAACAGCCTCTGTTGCCAGGCAAATGGCACAGGAGCTCTAGGGCGATGGCTGCAGCAGCCCTGAGCTTGGATGGAAGCCCAAGTGGGCAGGTGAGCGGAGGGCACGTCAGAGCACTGGGATCGAGTCAGGGCAGCTCTGGATCTCCATGGCCACCCAGCTCCATTCTCTCTTCATCCTTTCAATCCTATCAGGAATGGTCTCCTCTTTCTCACTCTTCTTCCTGCAGGCCCCTCTCTCAGATTGCAGAGAAAGTTGTAGGGCAAAGGAACGATTTATCCTTTTTTTGTTCTTGTGAAAAGCTCATTTCAAACACTCAACAAAATATCCTGGCAACAGCAGGCAGGTGCGAAACATACACACACACACACGCAAAATCCCTCCTGATGGTCTGAGCATCACCTATAAAACCATCTGTGACACACCAGGTATCCCTTACAAGACAAAGAACAAAAAAAGCAATTATAACCTCCTTGGGATGGGCATGCTTCTCAGACAGGCAAGCAGATCAATGCTTTTACAGCTTACTGTGCCTTGTCCCCAATCCTGTCTTTGCCTACAGTCTCAGAAGTCTCTTGTTTTAATTTTCTTGTTGGTGGTGGTGGTGGTAGTAGTGGGGTGTGTGTGTGTGTGTTTGTGTGTGTTGACCCACTCTTTCTTTAAGTCTTCCTCTGGAGGAACTCAGCGAGCTAGGACAATGAGCTATGTCTCTGATGTATCTCTCTAACTTACTCTTTGGGGTTCACTCATTTTCTCCTGGTATCTTTCTGCAAGAAGAAGTGGTTTGGAGGAGTGGTTTGGAAATGCCATGACTTAATGGAGATCTGTTGGACATGACATTTCGTTGTGAAAGCCAGAGATGGGCAGAGGAACAAGCACCCTTGTCAGACTGTTGGCTCCTTCCCTTTGAGATCTGTGCCTGAAAAGCCCTTTCAAGTTGCAGCTGGGCGGGCTCTGGTTTGGGGTCAGACCTCCTCTCTGCCAATGGTCACAAATCATGCCAACAGGGGTAAGGCAGAACTGCACCTCCTCCCTACAGCTGTACTTCTGAAGCATCAAGATCTCTGAATTAGGACTTTGGTAATGGTGAATGATACCTCCTTATCTACCTTCTTCCTTCCAGCCCTTGTTGCTCAAAGAACTACGCAAGTGCTGAGCTGTGACTCCTGAGTCATACCACATTGGGTATTGTGGGTGCATTGACTTGATTTAATATGCAAACATGTAAATCTAAGCAAATTAAGTGTCTGGATTAGTTAAACAGAGTCCCACTATCTGTATTCTAACATGGAGCTCAGCTGCACTCTGCCACTTCCTTATGCCATTTGGAAAACCTTTGCTTTCCGTACTTCCCAGGCATCTTACCCGCTGGGTCTGGTTGTTGGTCACCAGTTCATAGATGGGGGATGCTCTGGTCACCTCCAGCAGAACTGGCTCAGCAGGGGTGTCAGGACTGGAAGTCACGTGGCACAGGGGGCAGGATGAGGGGCAGCGTCCCTTGCTCTGGCACTCCATGCGGACCCCAGCCGCCATGCGCTTGGTACCAGACTCAGACAGGCTGGCAATGTATTCTGGGAACGTGAGAACCTTGGGGTCTCTTTCCCGTTCTTCTGACTCATCGGAGGGAGAGTTGCCTGTCAGACACAAAAGGAAAAGAAACACTGAAGAAGGGAAAAGATCAAGGGCTGGAAGACTTGAGAAACCAGAAAACACCACAGACAGATGAATAATGTGATTCTGTTATCCCACTTTATTTGGGGAATGGCCCTTCCCAGTGGCCTGCAGAGTTGGGAAGGGTCTTCCAACATGAGGTCAAGTTGAGTCTCTCTGAGCATCATCAGCGCCACTGATAATTTCTGAACGATGCTTCTGGAGATCTGCTCATGACCACCCTCATAACACAATCAACAGTGATTGTTCCATGGCTCAGCTTCTTCATCTGTAAAGTGAGGATATTAACAGTACCTGCCTCCAGCCTTGTATGATGAATAAATGGCAAAATGCATTAACATCACATATCACAGTACCTGGTTCATGTCAAACAATCGTAGCAGTTTGATAAAAATTACAGCTAAGATTCATTGAGCCTTTACTATGAAAGGAAGATTTGTTGAAGACCTCACTTAAGACTTGCAATAACTCTCTGCATGGAATTCTACCATGTCCTTATTGTATAGATGAGGAGACTGGAACCAAGAGCCTCAGAGTCTCACAGGGAGTAGATTGTACTGCTGGGATGTGAATCAAATTTGTTTCATTCCAAAGCACCAAAGTCTTACAAGAAGACCAGGACTTTTGGACTTTTTTTTTTTTTTTTTTTTTAAGATTTATACTCCAAAGGCTGAGAAACAGACCCACAGCTTTCTTGTTTCATGAGTGAAGGACGGTTAGTGAAACTCTGTTTACTTTTGGTGGCAAATATGCGAGATATTGTTGTTGAAGTGGTGGTGGTTGTTGGTTCTGACTCATAGCAACCCTGTACAGGGTTTCTGAGGAGCAGTTGGTGGGTTTGAACCATCAACCTTATGGTTAACAGTCCAGTGTTTATCCTGCAATGCCACACCAGGCCTCCAAATATGGGCGATACTACCAGGAAATAATGATTTGTTTCCTATGCAAGAAAGCACTGCTTGATAGTTTTTTTCCCAACCCTCACGATTCCCTCACTGATATATTAATTCTAACAGAAGATGGAAGTAGAGGCTGCTGAAAAAAAGCACTGAGTTGCTTACAAGGTCTCTGACCCCTTTTGATCCTGAACATGAACCTCTGATCCTGAACATGAACTGATTTCAGAGAGAACAGTGGACTTTTGGAAATATTGGGTAGATATATTCATTCAGGTTTTCTCAAACTCATCAAGAATGCAATACTTCATGGGCCACATCTGTGGGGAAACAGGCTGGAAGGATTTACAAAGTGATTCCAGAAGGTGATTGATTGTGAGCTACAACTCATTGACTTCTTAAAAGGAGTTCTCTTCTATGGGGTTCTTGGAGTTCTCTGCCATTCTGCCCCTTGTTTGCTGTATGGTATGAGCCATTTGGAAATGGCATGAGGAATTCAGCACTGCCCTTTCCTAACAAGCAGCTCTACTACCACTGGGCTCTTCCAGTGTGCCAAGGGCAAGGGCTTGCTCCGTGACGATACATCGGGGGTAGAATTCATTTCCCATTTGCCCGTGGTTTCATAATACACCTGGAATGGAGCTTAAGTCCTTCCTCGATTAGCAAAGGAACTGCATCAATGACGTGAACCACCAACGTTCATTTCAGTCCAGTTCACAATAGTCAACCCCAGTGTCCACTGCAGACGAATGGATGAGCAAAATGGATGCCCACACAATGGAATGCCATAAACAAAGATGAAGTTCTGATACATGCCCCTACAAGGATGAACTTTCGAAACATTTTGCTGAGTGAAACAAGACTATCGTGAAAAGAAAAAAATATTTCATAATCTGAAACACTTCGAGTAGACGAATGTATAGTGATCAGAGGCGGGAGGGATGGGGAGACATGGAGACCTGCTTTAACAGGCACTGGATTTCTGTTTATGGAGATGCAACATAGGACAGTGGTGATGTTTGTCCAACATGATCGAAGCAGTTGTTTTCTGTTTAAGTGAAAAATGTGGAATGGGCTAATGTGTTACCTTTATTTTTACAACAATAAAAAAAATAAAACACCTGCCTAACTATACACACTCAAACCAAGAATGATGGAATCAAGTAGGGGACAGAGAAGCCCATACCAACTAGCCCCAAAGTCACTTCAATTCGTGTGAAACTCTTTATTGACATTCAGCTTTATGCAAATCAGGCAATCCGGTGTTGGGAATATTTGTAGAACGGTCACAGTCTGGCTCAGGACTTCCTCACCCAGCCGGGTGCCAGAACCCCAGTTTTCTTCAGGAATAAATGCAGGGAGTAAAGGATCCCTGCTGAAGCAGTGGTTAAGCATTTGGCAGTTACTGAATGTGGAGGTGGGGTGAGATGTTAAGATCTTTGGCCTGATTTATCCGCAAAAAGGACTTTATTCATAGAGAGTAAACAAAACTCCAAAAAATGCAGTAAAGACACAGTGCTTCTTTTCAAGGTTAACAAAAATGTAAATATTGTTGTACAAGCTGTACCAGAGGGCTTCACGGTCTCTTGGTTGGGTTCCAAGCACCTTATAATAAAAATGTATCTCATTACCAATCCATGGCCCTTCTTGCTGAGGTGGGGAAAGGACTTCCACTGAATGACCACTAGATGGTGACATCAATCTAAAATGCCTTCTGTAATTCTGTTAAATGCAGTCAGTCAGTTTTGACTCATAGCCACCCTGTAGAGAGTTTCTGAGGAGCGACTGGTGGGGTTTGAACCGCCTACCTTGAGGTCAGCAGTCCAGTGCTTATCTGACAGCACCCCACCAGGACTCCAAAATGCCTTCTGGTAGTGTTGGTTATGCGCCATGTTGTTAGTTCCAACTTACAGTGACCCTGCATAGGGTTTTCAAGGCTGTCCATCTTCACGGGAGCAGAAAGCCTCATCTTTCCCCCACGGAACTGCTGGTAGTTTCCAACTCTGCTGACCTTGAAGTTAGCAGCCTGACTCAACCACTAGGCAATACAGTCTGTGTGAATGTATGTAAAAGGAAACGGTACCGAGCACTAGTGCGTTTTACTACTAAATGGAAGGCTGGAAGTTTATAACCACCCAGATGCACCTCAAAGTCCGGCTCTCTGTTCCCCAAAAATCAGTTATTAAAAATCCTACGGAGCACAGTTCTACTCTGTTACACATGGGGTCACCATGAGTCAAAGCAATCTCCGGAGCAACTGGTTTTTAAAACAGGCTACTTAAAAAATGTGTAGTTTGAAGTTTTTCCAATCGAATACTAAGAATTAGAGACTTAAAACAATTTCATAAAACTTCTTTAAGGAGGAAAATACAGAGTGAGAGAAAAAGTTATTTAAACGGGAGGATCCTATGCCATGGAATTCCTTTTCTGTCACCTTAATCCCAATATACACAGGAATTTCCCCCATCCCCAGCACCCACAAACATACCCTAATTCCCAGCTCCCTTATATAGGCTGCACCGTTCATTGACAAAGGAAACCACTAGAGGGCACTGTAACTCCAAGCACAGCCTGAAGCGGAGGTCTGACAGCCTCCTAGTCCTTGAGCTCTCCATCATTAAGGTTTGTAATTGCTGCTAAACCTTTGTGGGACTGCTCCCCTTACTGCTGTCTTCTAGCTGTTCCAATTAAAAGCAAGATGCAACTACTCCCCCCTCAATATCCCTCGATCCTGTATAGTTTAGGAGGTATAGATATATGGGAGAAAGGTGCAAAGGAAAATGGTGGGATTTTTCATTGAGAATCATATATTCCTTTTCCCAAAAAAATTCAGGTCCATATGAAAAAGGCCTTGCTGGGGCCAGGACCAATTGTCCCTCTCATCCCCTCATCATGAAGCATGAAACTGTCTAGAGAGAAGCTAGATTTACATAGAAGTAATGAGAAGCAAGCTCCCAAAAGCCACCTACTCATACTGCGAAGAACAGAGATGTGAGTGTGAGTACAATTTTTCAAAGAAGAAATGCATTTTCTATGTTCGATGGTTAAAGGCACAATTGGGAAATACTTCTTAAAATGATGGAGTCTGGTGGTGAGAGCTCAGATAAATCTCTCTTTATCTAAAGAAAACACCAATAACCATTGTGTGTCTGGCAAGTGATAGAGCAGCTCAGGTTCTAAAACCTTCCCGAATGTCATTGACTTTGAACTCCTGATTCATGCAGGAGGAAGAATGGTAACTAGACTTGTGTGTGTGGAGCTGTAATGGGACCCCACCTTATTTTTTTTTTTAATGTTTTATTGTGAATTATGTAATAATTTACATGGGAGAACATTAGTTTTACATACATTCTATTGTATATCATTTCATTGCCATGGTTACAATTCCCTCCATGCATCATCACCAACCAAAGGGTATACACTACAAGCAGGCCCCCCGGTCATCACCACACAGTCCCTCTCCTTCTCTGAATCTAAAGTCCCCAGCTGCTCCATCTCTCCACATCATTGTCTCTGCCTCCATCTCTGGCGTCACTGCTTCTCTGGGTAGAGTCCTGCTCTCCGCTCTTCTCCCTTGATGGTCCCAGGGACCTCCACTCCTAGACTGAAAAGTTAATCACTCCTTTCCATCTACCTTCACATTTCCAACCCTCACAAGCAGTCCTGATAACAATTATTCACTATTGTATCACAAAAGTCCTATCCTCATTTCCTTTCATCAGCCCCACCTAGACAGATTTGATATTACTCACTGGAGAGTCTACCTTCCTCTACATCCTCTGGATCTAGGTTCCCTCTTGAAAGCTTGTAAGCCAGTCACTCCTTGACTTTGTAGCCCCCCAAATTTGGGTAGCCAATGTCCAAGTTGCCCATCCCTGTCTACTATGTGCATGTAGGGGGTGGGAATGATCCTTGCTATAAGGATTTATTCCCTCTTTTGAGCTATTGCATCTATGGGTATAGGTCAAGTTCATCAAATTGTATCCGATTACTCTTCCCCCCATCTTTGTTCTAACTGAGCTCTGGTCATCCAGTCATTGAAGCCAGGTCAAGTGGGTATTCTCTGCAAGTGTAGGTGTTCTTGTACATATGCCCTCTCTTCTTATCAGCTGGACACTTCACTCTCCACTCTAGTCCTCTGTGGCTATGTCACTGACTCTAGGCCCAAGAGTCCCCAGATCTTGCCACACTGCTGGCCAACCAGGTCTCCACCCGGGGTTCACAGAAGTCTATTGAACGTTGTAGGGCTTAGTTTGCAGCTTCATTGCTGTTTTTCCCTCACTTCCCCTTATCAGTGACGAACGTGGTCACCAATGAGAGCGTGTATTCCCATTGAGTCTTAGTCTTGGAAGGGGATTTACACTGAGGGGACCTGACCACTTGCCTTGATGTCTCCCGGGCAAACAACTTGCTTGTTCTTGTAGTAACAGTTGGTCTGCCTATATTGTTTTATATTTTTCCTGTAGGTCGTTCTTTCAAGAAGTATCTTCTGTTCTTCTAGCCACTCCAGGCTGGTCTGCTCGTTCTTTCAAATGGAAATTTCCCATCTCTGAAGATCTGGATGTGGTTCAGGCTTCCACCTATTGTCTTATGTAATGCAGAGGCTCCAAAGGAAGCCTCCTTCACTGGGCACATTGTAGCCCCATTTTAGGTATTCCAATCAGTTATAGGCAGAAGACAGACTTACAAAGCTTTCTATGGTGAGGCTTTTCGCTATTCCTTTCTCTCCCCCTCCAATGTCTATTTTATAATATAATGCAAGGAAAACAAAGATTCAAAAGACAGGCAAGCATCTTAACATTATTGCCCCCTTTTCCCCATTCCAACCATGGCTCAATCTCTGTATCCCAGAGCCCTGTAGTTCCAAGGTTGTGCATACATCATTATTTACCTCTGTCCCACTTAACCCATGCAAACCTGTCTAATTGTTCTCCCATCTGCTTTGTTCTTCCATTCACCTCTCACTTCTTGTATATTGCCCCCTTCCCCAGTACCCAGACTATCCTGTGTCTATTCCCTGCCCTGTGCTCCACCTTCCCCACACACCCCCAACATCCCAGAAACCAGCAAAGAATCGCCCCAGCCCCCTTTAGTATGGGTTCTTTCCCTTAGTGTTTTACAGTAGTGGTCCTATGGAGCATTTCTCCTTTTATGACTGACTAATTTCACTCAACATGTTAAGCGGTGGTTTGCAGCTTCCTTGTTATTCTTCAAGGTAGCATAGTGTGTGTATCCATTGTGTGTATGTACCACAGTTTATTTATCCATTCTACAGTTGATGGGCACTTTGGCTGCCTCCATCTTTTTGCTATTGTAAATAGTGCTACTATGAACACTGGTGTGTATATATCTTCTTGTGTTGTGGCTCGTATTTCTTGTGGGTAAATACCAAGTAGAGGAATTGCTGGATCATAAGGTATTTATATTCGCAACCTTCTGAGGAAGCACCATATTGCCTTCCAGAGAGGTTGGACTATTTTGCACTCCCACCAGCAATGAGCTCAGGTAGTGTAGTGGTTACGAATCGGGCTGCTAACTGCAAGGTCAGCAGTTCGAAACTACCAGCGGTTCTGCGGGAGAAAGATGAGGCAGTCTGCTCCCGTAAAGATTTATAGCCTCGGAAACCCTGTGTAGGATCGCTATGAGTCGGAACCGACTCCACGGCACATAACGACGACAACCAGCAATGCAGGAGTGTCCCAGTCTCTCCACATCCTTGCTAGCATTTATTGTCCTCTACTTTTTTAATCTTTGCTGTAATTGCTGGTGTGAGATGATATCTCATTGTTGTTTTGATTTGCATCTCTCTAATGGCTAGTGATCGTAAACATTTCTACATATGTTTGTTGGATGCCCGTTCTCTTCCTTGGTGAAGTTTCTGTTCATGTCCTGTGCCCACTTTTTAATTGGGATATTTGTTTTTTTCTTGTAAAGGTGTTACAGTTTCCTATATATTTTAGAAATGAGCCCCTTGTCTGATGTGTCATTGCGAAAGATTTTTTCCCATTCTGTGGGTTCCCTTTTTAATCTTCTGGTGAAGTATTTTGATGCACATAAAATTTTAATTTTTAGTATGTCCCACTCATCTATTTTGTCTACTTTTGATTGTGTGATTTTCAAAATGCATTGTAGTCTGTATATTCCCAGTATTAGTGACCTTACATTTGACCCTATTTTTTCATTGATGGCCTTCATAATTCTGGGATTCACATTTAGGTCCTTAATCCATGTTGAGTTGGTTTTTGTATAAGGTGTGAGGTGAAAGTCTCGTTTCAATCTTTTGCATAT
>NW_006408618.1:7779419-7782229 GCF_000296735.1 Chrysochloris asiatica
GTTTTCTATCTTATTTCTGCTCTAATCTTTATTATTTGTTTTCTTTTGGTGGTTGTAGTTCCCTCTGTTGGTCTGTTTCTAATTGTTGTAGATGCTGTGTTAATTTTGGTTCGTTCTTCTTTTGTCCTCTCAGCACCGCTTAAACTGTGTCCCAAAGATTTTGGTATGTTGTATTTTTGTTCTCATTTATTTGTAGGAATTTTGTGAATTCATGTTTAATTTCTTCTACTACCCAGTCACTTTTCAGCAGGGTGTTATTCAATTTCCATGTATTTTACTTTATTTCTTTGGTTTTCCTATTGTTGATTTTTAATTTGATAGCATTGTGGTCTGAGAAGACGCTTTGTAGTATTTTGAGATTTGTAAATGTATGGAGATTTGTTTTGTGGCCTAAAACATGGTCTATTCTGGAGAATGTTACATGTGTACTGGAAAAGAATGTGTATTGTGCAGTTGTTGGGTTGAATGCTCTGTACACATCTATGAGGTCCAGTTGGCTGATTGTGTTGCTTAGTTCTTCTGTGTCTTTGTCAAGTTTCTTGCTGGTTGTTCTATTGATTTTTGAAAGCGGTGTATTAAAATCACCCATTATTATTGTAGATTCATCTATTTCTTTCTTCAAATCTATTAGAGTTTGCTTTATATATTTTGGAGCTCTTTCATTGGGCACATAGATATTTATTATGCTTATTTCATCTTGTTCAATTGTCCCTTTAATCATGAGATAATGTCCATCCTTATCTATTATGCTGTTTTTTGTCTTAAAGTTTATTTAATTATGTTTTTACAGTTTTTTAAAATTTTTTATTGTGATTTATGTGATAGTTTACAAGGGAGAACATTAGTTTTACATTCATCCTATAGTGTATCATTTCATTACTATGGTTACAATCCCTTCCATGCATCATCAACCAACCAAAGGGTATACACTGCAAGCCTGCCCCCCCGGTCATCAGCACAAAGCCCCTCTCCCTCTCTGTGTCTAAAGTCCCCAACAGCGCCATCTCTCCACGTCATCATCTCTGCCACCATCTCAGGCATCACTGCTTCTCTGGGTAGGGTTCCGCTCTCCGCTCTTCTCCCTTGATGGTTCCAAGGACCTCCACTCTTAGACTGAAAAGTTAATCACTCCCTTCCTTGCTAAAAAACATCTACAATTCCCAACCTCACAAGCAGTCCAGATATAATTATTCACTATTGTATATCACAAGAGATCCATTCTGATTTCATTTCATCAACCCCGCCCAGACAAATTGTATACTACTCAGTGGAAATACTACCTTCCTCCATGCGCTGTGAATCTAGCTTCCCTCTTGAAAGCTTGTAAGCCAGTCACTTATTGCCTTTGCAGCACCCCTCTCCCCATTTTGGGCAACCAATGGCAAAGTTGCCCATCCCAGTCTACTCTGTGTGTGGGGGGGTGAGAATGATCCTTGCTGTAAGGATTTGTGCCCTCTTTTGAGCTACTGAATCCATAGGTGTAGGTCAAGTTCATCAAATTATATCAGATTACACTTTTCCCTACTTCTTTCTTCTTCTGGTTGAGCTCTGATGATCCAGCCATTTAAGCCAGGTCAAGTGGGTATTATCTGCAAGTGTGGGTGTTCTTGCGCAGATGTCCTCTTCTTTCTTATCCTCTGAATGCTTCATTCTCTAGTCCTCTGTGGCTATGTCACTGAATCAGAGCCCAAGAGTCCCCAGGTCTTGCCACACTGCTGGCCAACCAGGATTTCATCCGGGTTCAAAGAAGTCTACTGAACATTGTAGGGCTTAGCTCGCTGCTTCATTGCTGTTTTTCCCTCACTTCCCCTCATCGGTGACGAGCATAGTCACCAATCAGAACATGTATTGAGTCTTAGTCTTGGAAGGGGGTTTACACTGAGGGGACCTGACCACTTGCCTTGATGTTTCCTGGGCAAGCAACTTGCTTTTTCTTGTAGTAACAGTTGGTCTGCCTATGTTGTTTTGTATTTTTCCTGTAGGTCTTTCTTTCAAGAAGTATTTTCTATTCTAGCAGATCCGGGCTGGTCCGCTAATCCAGATGGAAATTTCCCATCTCTGATGATCTAGATGTGGCTCAGGCTTCCACCTATAGTCTTATGTAATGTAGAGACTCTGCAGGAAGCCTCCTTCACTGGGCACGTTGTAGCCCCATTTTAGGAATTCCAATCAGTTATAGGCAGAAGACGGACTTACAAGCTTTCTATGGTGATGTTTTTGGCTATTCCTTTCTCTCCCCCTCCAATGTCTATTACCAAGATTCAAAAAACAGCCATGCATCTTAACATTATTCCCACCTTCTCCGCATTCCAACCATGGCTCAATCTCTGTATCCCAGAACCCTGTTGTTCCAAGGCTGTGCATACATCACTATTTACCTCTGTCCCACTTAGTCCATTCAAACCTGCCTAACTGTTCTCCCATCTACTTTGTTCTTCCATTCCCCTCTCCCTTCTTGTATATTGCCCCCCTCCCCAGCACCAAAACTATCCTGTGTCTATTCCCTTCCCTGTGCTCCACCTTCCCCTCCCTCCCTTCCCTCACCGCACCCCAAACATCCCAGCAATCAGCAAAGAATTCCCCCAACTCCCTTTAGTATGGATTCTTTTACTTAGTCTTTAACAGTAGTGGTCCTATCCAGCATTTCTCTTTCTGTGACTGACTAATTTCACTCAACATAATGTCCTCAAGGTTCATCCATATTAACCAGTGGTATGCAGCTTCCCTGTTATTCTTCAAGGTAGCATAATATTCCATTGTGTGTATGTACCACAGTTTGTTTATCCATTCTTCAGTTGATGGGCACTTTG
>NW_006408618.1:7784149-7806972 GCF_000296735.1 Chrysochloris asiatica
CTTGCATCCCTGATATGAATCCCACTTGATCATGATGTATTATCTTTTGGATGTGTTGCTGAATTCTGTTGGCTAGGATTTTGTTGAGAATTTTTGCATCTATGTTCATGAGGGATATTGGTCTATAATTTTCTTTCTTAGTGACATCCTTCCCTGGTTTTGGTATGAGGGTTATGCTTGCTTTATGAAATCTATTAGAGAGTTTTCCATCCTCCTCTATTTTATGGAATAATTTGAGTAGAATTGGTGAAAGCTTTAGGGAAGAGCTGTCACCAATTCTGCTTAAAGTTTATTTTATCAGAGATTAGTACTGCCACTCATGTTCGATTTTTATTACAATTAGCTTGGTATATTTTTTTCCATCCTTTGTCTTTTAGTATGTTTTTGTCTCTGTGTGTGAGATGTGTCTCTTGCAGACAGCATATTGAAGGCTTTTGTTTTCTTATCTATTCTTCTACTCGCCGTCTCTTAACAGGTGCATTTAATCCATTTACATTCAGCATAATTATTGATAGGTATTGATTAATTGCTGCCATTATGTTTGTTTTTTTGTGGTATTGCTGCTTTCTTTGTTCTGTTCATGATTTTTGTGTTCTTTCTTGTGAGTTTCCTCATAGTTTTAATGTTTCCATGCTGTTCTTGGATTTTCCTTCTCTTGGTATGTTGTGAAGTGTTAAATTTCTTTGAGGTTGCCTTATAGTCCATTAACTTTTCTCTCCATGTAGTGCAATCTATTTTATCCTGTAATCAACCTGATTTCAATATCTGGATCTCTGTTCCTATGTGTTTACATTCTTTTACACTGTACTTGTTTTGATCATAGACTGACCTCCCAGATTCTCTGAGTTTGTTCTTATAGTTATGTTCTGTTTTCAACTGCTCCTTCTGTTGACTAAATTCTGGGAGGTGCTGCCATGTACATCAATCTCTGTTTCTGTCTCTTCTTGTTGGTTCTCAGTCCACAGAACTGTCTTTAGGATGTTTTGTAGGGTTGACTTTGACAAAATCCCTTAGCTTCTGTTTATCCTGGAATGTTTGATTACACCATCATATTTGATTGATAGCTTTGCTGGATAAAGAATTCTTGGTTGGCAATTTTTTTTCTTTCAGGGTTGTATATATGCTCCCCATTGCCTTCTTGCTTGCATGGTTTCTGCTATGAGATCCAAGCTTAATCTCACTTGCTTGCCATTGTATGTGACACTTCTGTTTTCCCTGGCTGCTTTCAGAAGTTTATACTTATCTTTGATTTTTGAGAGCTTGATTATGAGACGTCTTGGTGATTTTCTTTTGGGGTCTATCCTTCCTGGGGTTTGTTGAGCTTCTTGAATGTTTATCTTTTCACTTTTTAGGATATTATAGAAATTTCCTTCCAGCAGTTCTTCATCTATTTCCTCTGGGGGCTTGTGTGATTCTTCTTGTTCTGGAATGCCGATAATTCTTAAGTTATTCATGTTGTCCAACATGAATCTTAGACCTTTTTCAGATGTTTTTATCCTTCTATCTTAGTGGTATTGAGAGATTTGTCTTCCCGATCACTGGTTCTGCCTTCCATCTCGTCTATTCTACTCCTCTGCCCTTTCAGAGTATTGATCGTTTGGACCTCTTTCTGTAAGCTCTGAATTATTTCCAGTGCTGTATCTATAACACTTTCCTGACTTCTTCCTTGTTTTTCTTAACTCCATTGTAAAGTGTTTTTGAAACATTTTCTAATAATTTTTCTGAATTCCTTCTCAGGCATTTCTAAGTCCTGCCCTCCTTCCAGAATGGAGTCCAGGTCTACCTTTAGGTCATTTGTCTCAGACATTATATATCTTGTTTCTGGACATGTGCTGATATAGTCTCTGCTTTTGCTTCTTGGACATGTTTAGTGTTTATCTGTGGCCTTAATACTTAATTGAGTATGCGTTTTGGTATTTTTTTCATGCTTTCTGATTGCTTCCAGGAAGATGTGATCAGGATATGGGCTTCGCTTTTCAGTCTTCTTATTGCTTAACTCAGAGTAACTTTCACAGATTTTGTCTGTTTCTCTGGTATATGGCAGTTGGTATTGGTTCTTGCCTGGGTTTTGGTGTTTTATAATGTGTGATTGTAGCTTGGCAGCAGTTGCTGATTCTTCTTGTGTAATATAGGGAGACAACGAGTCCTCCAAAGACAGAAGGGGGGGTGGGGTAGTGGCATATAACAGCAAAACAGCACCAGTGGAAAAAAATCAAGAGAAAGAAAGGGGGGGGGAAAGACTAAAAAAAAGCAACAAAACCTAGAGTAAATACTGCAGTCTCTAATCACAGAAATGGAAGAGAAGAAAAAAAAAAATCTGTAGCCTAATATGAGTATGACTTTAAATAATGTCCTCTCTTCAGCTTCTTGCTTTCAAAATTGCCTGAGAGATTTCAAGATGTCAGTGTTGGTTGTTATGCTATATATCTCATGCTTTAATTTAATTTTCAGCCTGTTTTATTTCGAAACTCTCTTTCCCTTTCTACAGCCCTGTTCTGCCCTTTTCTGTATTAAAAAACAGAACCAAAAACAAACAAATAAGAAACATTCAGGGCCTGCTTATCTGTGTGCATGTGTGGCGGAAGAACCCACTAGTCGTGAGTGTGGGGGTTGTCCACTAGATCAGGCTCCCTCTCTAGATACCAGAATGAAGGTGGGCAAACCTTCATACCAGTGGGTACGCCAATGACCAGATACCAAAAAAAGAAAAGAAAAATCAGAACAAAGCAAAACTGACAAAGTGTATTGTGCACCTTTGCCCCAAGGTTCCCATGGTCTTTCTGCTCCCACCACTTGGTCTTGCCATTTAGTCTCACCCAAGATATGAGCCCGGCCCAGCAGATTCAAAAGTACGCAGTTTTTTACTTCAGCTCCAATTTCCATAAGCTATAAGCCTTCAAACTTTTTAAATCCTATCTCTTGGGTCGGCGTTATGGAGCTCTGCCCTGCCTGGTATTCTGTGTTATTGCTGACGGCGAACTTCACTGCACCTCCACCCTAGCCGCCATCAAGCCCTTCCTTGTATTATTTTTCCACCTTATTTTCTTATGATGGCCCTGTTTCATCAACTAATCCTATAATAGGCCTTTGGTACTTCCTCTCTCTTCTACCCTCAGTTGTTGTTGTTGTGAAGTGCCATTGACTCGATTCTGGCCCATAGGGACCCTGTATAGGGTTTCAAGGAGCAGCTGGTAAGCTTGAACTACCAACCTTGAAGTTCAAATGACTATGCAGTCTGATGCGTTAGCCGACAGCACCACACCAGGACTCCTCTATCCTCAGTAGAATTGTCCTAATAATTAAAAGACTGGGTAGTGTCTTAAAGGAGCGCTGGTAATGTAGTTGTTTCAAATCGGGCTGCAAACCACAAAGTCAGCAGTTCAAAACTGCCAGCTGTTTTGTGGAAGAAAGATGAGGCTTTCTGCTCCAGTAAAGATTTACAGCTTCAGAAACCCTATATAGGGTCTCTATGAGTCGGAACCGACTCCACGGCACATAACAACAACCCAGTCTTTTAGTTAAATGCATACTCCATTTTAACAAGCACACAAGCATTTAAACAGAAGAAAACAAATGAACTATTTGAAGTTACACAATCAAAGCTAATTAATGTCAAGGTGCTTTCTGATTAAGAATACCCACAGTTAGCCCCATCTCTCCAACTGATGGGTCAGTTTCTATAATTCACCCCATTGCTATCAGTGGGAGCTCTAGAGTTGCACCATGGCACTTAGCTTTTTTTCTGAACAACCCACATAGAATGTAGTTAGTATTTGCAAAATGCTTTGCAGGTTTGAGATTGTTAACTGTTTGCTATAAATAAATGCCATTTGCTTTAGGCTAAATCTGTATTTTACAGCACACAGTGGATGAATTTCCCCCAGTAGACTATTGTGGCATGAGAATATTGGTATTCTCAATGTTCACAACCTCATTGTGGCTGTACATGGCCTTAGGCATGTACATATTGACCCACCTAGACTCAGTGGCAGATGAGGGGGATAAAAGTGCCGTCCCATTCTCATGCAGAGTCTACTCTGTTGGTGGGAACTGACAGGTCATGAAGGTGAAATTAGTTGCTTATAAAGTAAATTGGTACATTTCCTGTAGGATTCTGGGACTGCTTAAGGATCTCTCTCCTGAGTTGGTGCCCAAGGCAATGAGATGCTAATGACATCACAGCTGGAACTACAGAGGCAGAGCATCAGACAGCCAAAAAAAAGCAAATGGTTCAGATCCCAGCTCTGGAGCCCGGCCCACCAACACCCTGCATTCCGGTGCCACTCCCCACCACAGCCTGCTCCTGCTCAAGGCAGGTGCCCTGGAGTTGTCAGAATCCATATGTCCACCATGAAGCCCCTGGCTCAAAGTCCTCTCTCAAGGTGTTTAGTCAGGTTTTAGGATGGAGTGGTTGAGGTCAGTCTGGACTCAAACAGAACTCCTAGAACTGTCCGTGGTAACATATTCTCCGAGATGCAAAAACAATACGCAAATCCTCAGATGACAAATGACTTATGGACAACTCCTGTTGTTGTTAAGTGCCTTTGAATTGGTTTTGACTCACAGTGACCCCGTATAGGGTTTTCGAGGAGTGGCTGGTAAATTTGAACCACTGACCTTTCAGTTAGCAGTTCGGTGTTTATCCTACAACCCCATACCAGCACAACTCATACTTGTCCTTTAATGTTATGTAAACTTGCCCTCACTCTGAACGCAAAACAAATTCATCATGACCACCTTCAGTTGCTGCACATGGGACTGTAAATCACTGAAAAGGGTCCGTGCCTTTTCTTGCACTAAATAAACCCAGTATCAGCAAGTTGTTTCTGACTCCTAGCGACCCAGTAGACAGAGTAGACAAGAACTGCCCCATAGGGTTTCTAAGATTATAATCTTCACAGAAACACACAACCTCATCTTTCTCCTGTGGGGCAGCTGGTAGGTTTGAACTACTGACCTTTTTGGTTAGCAGCCAGGCACTTCACCACTGTGCCACCCAACCCAAACCTACAGCCGTGGAGTTGAGTCTGACTTCTAGTGACCCTGTAGGACAGCATGGAATTGCCTTCTAGGGTTGTAAGGTTGCAATCTTTATGCAGGCAGACGGCCACATCTTTCTCCAGTGAAGTGGCTGGTGAGTTTGAACCACTGACCTTTTGGTTTGCAGTCAAGCACTTATACTTGGATAATGACTGAACGGATTCAGTAAGGCTGTGATAAAGATTATCCCACATAATCCATGTTGTTGTTATTAAGTGCTGTCGAGTCGATTCTGAATCTGACCTATAGTGACCCTGTGTAGGGTTTCCAAGGAGAAGCCAGGGAGATTGAATCACCGACACTGACCTTGTAGCTCATATGGCTTTGCAGTCTGGTACATTAACCCACAGCGCCACATCAGGACTCAAGAGTGCTTAAACGTTGCCTAGGGCATAGTGAGATCTCTGTAAATTTTATTATTTTCACATTTCCTGTTTACCTTATGTGTCCTCCTCATCACCAGCACAAATGGTGAGCTCCTTAAACAACAAAATTAGATCTTGCCTTCCACTCCTATATCCCACAGTGCCTAAATAATGCACTAATGTAGTCAACCACTCATTAAACAAATATTTGTTGAATGCCTGCAAATGTTTGTTGAATCAATAAATCATTTCTAATGACTTGTACACAAAGTCACCATCTTCTGTTAGTCCTCTGTAGGTGCTAACTAGACAATGCAGTACTTTAACACGCATTTCTAGTCTCGCTGGACTGCATTCGTTAGATATTTTACAGAATTCTTCTAAGAAGAGTGACATCAATCCTGAGGGGCTCCCCTGCTTTCAGGTGAAAATGGGAATGATTCAGAGATGATCTAGTGGCATAAATTCAAGGAAATCATGCAAAAAGTACAATTTGCAGATTTTGTAAAACACACATACTCGTGTATCTCCAATGCACTTTGGATAATTACCTTGGGATTTACTGACTTAAGCCTAAAAACAGACTAGCCCTTGTAGCTCAGGTGAGTAGTGTGTGCAACCAGGTACGTTTTTCTCAGTAGTTATCTTAAGGTTGGAAAATCTGGTGCTGTTGTTAAGTGCTATCGAGTCCCACCTGCAGCAGCCCTGTATAGGATTTCCAAGGAGCGGTTGGTGGGTTTGAACCACCAACCTTGTGGTTAGCAGTTCAATCCTGATCCTGTAGTACAACACCTCTGGCCTTATTGTTGTTTTCAAGTGCTGTTCAGTCCATTCTGACTCATAGCAACCCTGTATATGGTTTCCCAGGAGTAGCTGATGGGTTTGAACTGTTAGCCTTGTAATTAGCAGTGTGGTGCTTATCCTACAGCACCACATCAGGACTCGGAATGGTTTAAAATCAGGAAAAATACGTGTGTTAGAGTTGTAGCCTTTCACCATACTTATTCAGTCTGTATGCTGAGCAACTAACCTGAGAAGCTGGAGTAATGAAGAAAAATGTAGCATCAAGATTGGAGGAAGACTCATTAACAACCTGAGATATGCAGATAACACAATCTTGCTTGCTGAAAGTGAAGAGGACTTAAAGCACTTATTGATGAAAATCAAAGAGCACAGACTTCAGTATGGATTTCACTTCAACATAAACAAAACAAAAATCCTCACAACTAAACCAATAAGCAATATCATGATAAATGGAGAAAATACTGAAGTTGTCAAAATTTTCATTTTCCTGGGATCTACAATAAATGTCCATTGAGGCAGCAGTCAAGAAATCAAATAAGCATATTGCACTGTGTAAATCTGCTGCAAAAAAAACCTCTCTGAAGTGTTCAAAAGCAAAGAAGTTGCTGTGAAGGTGTGCCTAATCCAAACCATGGTATTTTTAATGGCCTCATAATGGCATGTGAAAGTTGAACAATGAGTGAGGAAGACCAAAGAAGAAATGATGTGTCTGGATTCTGGTGTTGTCTTAGGATATTAAATATACCATGGAATTCCAGAAAAATGAACCCATCTGTCTTAGAAGAAGTATAGTCAGAATAGGCCTTAGAAGTGAGGATGACAAGACATGGCCTCACATACTTTGGAACTGTTATCAGGAGGGACCAGTCCCTGGAGAAGGACATCGTGATTGGTAAAGGAGAGGGCGAGGACAGAAAAAGAAGTCTCCCAACAAAAGTGGCTACAACAATGGGCTCCAACATCAGAATGCTTGTGAGGACTGCCCAGAACCAGGTAGTGTTTCATTCTGTGGTAAATGGAATTGCTGTGAGTCAGAACTGACTCAATGTCACCTAGCAACAACATACATTTAAGACCTAGCTCTTTTATATTTCTTCTACAAGTTTCTGGAACTAGCAGGTCTGTACTATAATCCTGGCCTGATGTCAGTCTATCAAGAGTTTTATTGATTAGTGAAGTGAGGTCCAGTGTAACCAGCTGCTGTTGAATCAACATTGACAGCTGGGGACCCTTTGTGTGTTAGAGTAGAACTGTCCTTCACTGGGTTTTCAATGGCTGGTTTGTAAGAAGTAGATCGCTTGACATTTTTTCCTTCTGGGTAGACTCAAACCCCCAATCATTTACTTAGGTTAGCAGCTGAGCACACTAACCATTTGTACCATTCAGAGGTTCCAATGTAATAATTGTCGTTGTTAAGTGCAGTCTAGTTAGTTCCAAGTCATAGCACCATTTACAGGGTTTCTGAGAAGTGACTGGTGGGTTTAATACACAGACCTTGCCGTTCAAACTGATGTTGGGGTCTATTCTACAGCCCCACATCAGGACTCTGTGCAATAATCAGCAGTCATAAAATAGTCATTGGGTGACTCAGCAAAATGGCATCAATAGGGATGGTCAAGAAAAGCTTTCGATTGGATAACTGGTTTTTGTTGTTTGACACTTGACCAGAAGTGCTTATTTTCCCTCCAACTCTAGTTGACATTTGTCTTTTCTACAAATGTGGTTTTCCAGTTTCCTGCCTGCCTCATGAAGCATTGCTTACCAAACAGAATTAAGCCTTTCCCCAAGGTGCCTCCAGGTGATGATTTTGCACATCAATTATGACTATGCAGATCTGAAAACTGTAGGAGACAGAAATAAAACTGTATCTCCGTATATCCCAAGAGACTTTTTTAAAAAATTGATCAGTGGCATAGATTATATTTTCTTAAGTTTGTCTCTTCTTAATAGGCAAGTGTTGTCAAACAAAGAACTGTCAGGTTGAACTGACTGGCAATTAGGTTCATGTTAAATTGAGTTTTTGGTGAAATGCTTTGGCACAGAACAGTAAAATTTAGTAACAAATTGATGAAACTCACGTAAGCCTCAACCACTCTCTTTTTGGTTAATAATAGTGATGTTCCACTTGGGATGAGAGGTCGGGTCAAAAAAAGTTTAGAACAGCAGCATTCAGCATGGGATTCATAAAAAACACAAAGACTTCCTTTGCTTACTAAATCCCAATGAACTCATTGTTTGTAATCTTAGGAGTCCATGAGTTGCACAAATGGTTAAGTACTGGCTGCTAACTGAAATCCACCCACAGTCTCCCAGAAAGAAGATCTACTTCTGAAAGGTCACAGCCATTGCAAACCCATGGAGTGGAGTTCTACTTTGAAACACAGAGTCTGATCTATTTGATGACAATTGTTCTTTGGATTTTTGTAGTCTCATGGGTAGCATAGTGGTTATGAATCGGGCTGCAAACCGCAAGGTCAGCAGTTCGAAACTACCAGCTACTCCGCAGGAGAATGAGGCTTGCTCAGTGTCACTATGGGTCCGAACCGACTCCACAGCACTTAACAACAACAACATATGGTCCTGCAAACCTTAAGTTCAGCAATTTGAAGCTACCACCCATCCCATGGGTGAAAGATGAGGCTTTCTGCTCCCGTAAATATTTACAGCCTTGGAAACCCTGTACAGGGTCACTATGAGTCGGAACCGACTCCATGGCACATCACCACCACGACCATGTGGTCCTGGTATAGCACTGTAGGATCAGCACTGGACTGCAGACCACAGGTCGGCAGCTCAAACTCACCAACTGTTCCTTGAAACCCTATACAAGGTCTCCATGAGTTGGAACCAACTTGACAGCACTTATCAAAAGCAACATGTGGTGCTGTCAGTAAGCTCTGGACTGCTAACTGAAAGCTGGGGGGTTCAAACTTATCAGCTGCTGCTCAAAAACCCTATTCAGGGTTGCTATAAGTTCAACAACATTTAACTACAATAAGAAACCTTGGGTGAAGAGAAAACAATGAAGGTAGCTCAGTGATGCAACTATCTCTTTAAGGATGCCTGAAGTCCCATCTCTATACAACTCAAGCATCCCAAGGAAGACTTAAAGCTTTTACTTCAAAACTGAATTCTCCTAGTCAGCTTGATTGTTAGATCGCAGTGGGCAAGAAGCTGCCTTATGCCATGTTGAATTGTCAAGGCTCCCACTCAAGCAATGCTACGCGTTTAACAAATACATACGGATGGAATGAAGCAAAGGGATTTTAGTCCTTTCTAGTCTGAATGGCTTAAACTCTTCAAACCACAACCAAAAGTCTCTGTAATATTTACCATAAAGGCAAGGGCAAGGAAATGGAAGTGTCTCAGAGGGATTCTCTTAAATCATTTAATATATACATAAATGTGGAAAGCAGGAGAGACTGGAGTGATATCATAGTCCCCTACCAGTTCTGCCTACTTCACTCATCCCCATGTGTATCAGAGTTTTCATAGGCCTTTCTTGCAAGGAAACTCTGGGTGGAATCAAGCCTCCAGTTTTTCAGTTAGTTGCTGAGTATATTGTTTGCACCACTCAGGGACTCCTGGCATATTCGAAAACACACTTTCTTCCCCACTTCTTTTGTCTTCCTTCCTCATCTACATATTGAGTGAATGAGGCCTGGTGTTTACAGTTAAGCACTTTGCTACTAACTGAAAGGCCAATGGTTGGAACCCAACAATTGCTGTGTGAGACTAAGATGTGGCCATCTGCTCCTGTAAAGATTTACAGCCTTGGAAACCATGTCCTGTAGGGTTGCAGAGTCAGAATTGACTGGCTAGCAATGGTTTCTTTACCCTGCTCCTATCGTTACTAGATTTGTGTATCCATGCCTAGAATCAGCTGCTACAGTGATTTGAATTGTACTTGGCCTTATGTCTTATGTCACACCCACTTGCAGGCTAAGAATTGATTCATTTGTGTGTCTCCAGATCCTAGCACCTTGCACTCTGTAAGGGCTGCTCACTCAGTCTCGGTTGAGCTGTAATATTTTCAAGTTGCATCATTGTCTTACACCCACATTTTGAAACCTTGAGTTCAGCAAGATCTGATTCATTTTCGTTTTTTTAAAAAATTTGTTTCTTACAGTCCTGAAAGGAACACTGATGGCACAGTGGTGGGTTTTTAACTAAAGGTTGGCGGTTTGAATCCTTAAAAACATTATGCCCTAGAGGGTATTCATCAAATACTTTTCATATGATTCTGAGCTGATTGTATGGTCACTAGACTGCAACGTCAGTTTGAACCACAAGGTTGTTCAAACTCACCAGCTGCTCCTCAGCAACCTAATATAGGACCGATATGAGTCTCTGGTAGCGTAGTGGTTACGAATCGGGCTGTGAACCTCAAGGTCAGCCGTTCGAATCTCCCAGCTGTTCCGTCGGGAGAAAGATAAGGCTTTCTGTTCCCGTAAAGATTTACAGCTTCGAAAACGACTCTACCGCACATAACCAACCAACCAATGAGACAGAACACATTAAATGGCACTGACAGCAGCTCTCCTTCTTAGATGCCATGCCCTCTGACATAGTGAATTCGACCACGAACCCTGTCCTGATCTATAACCTGTGATGATTCATTTCCTGGTCACATGGGGCCTACTGGCCATCCCCAGGGTGCATGGGCAGCGGGAAGAGGAAGCCGGTTTCCGGCTTCATCAGTATCCCGCGGTCAGGCAGCAGCAGCGTGTAGCTCCTCGTCAATGTCAAAATAAACCTGACGTAGAGATTCAGAGGCACAGTGTTCAGGATGTGCAGGGCTAGGCAGGATTATCCCTGCTGTTTCGCCACAGACAGAGCGGCTGGAAGGAGGGAGGGGGAGAGAGGTGAAAATGAGGAACACCTGTGGGGTTTGCTATTTTCAAATCTCCATTAGCAGAGAGGCAACGTGAATGAGTGGGCATGCTCAGCACGCTCCCAGGAAAGAGCCTCCCGTGCACTTGTCTGGAGATTAAGGTTTCTCTTCTCTTTTTTTTTTTCTCTCCTCATCTTGTTTTCCTGTCTGGGAGGCTGATCTGAGGAGCCAAGTGTGTATCTCCAGAGCTGCCAGGAGTCCCTGAGTGTTGCCAAGAGTCCTTGCTAAGAAGGGTGGAGGGAAGTAGTCCAGAGACAAGTCGAGAGGAGAATGAGAAAGAGAGCCTAGTGGCCTTCAAGTTGACTCCAACTCCTGGTGACCCCACTTTGTCAGAGTAGAACTGCTCCATAGGGTTTTCAAGGGCTGATTTTTCAGAAGCAGATCACCAGGCCTTTCTTCCAAGTGCCTCTAAATGGAGTGCAACCTCCAATCTTTCATAGTAGCTGATTGCATTAACCATTACACCAGCCAGCATCCACCTCTGCTGACGTTGAGGGCCTTTTGAGACTTCTGGGGATGCAGTCAATGACCCTGCTTTCCAGTTACCATGCACAAGGTTATTTCTCCACTAGAGGGTGCGCATGAGTCACTTTAGCTTTGCCAGAGCCATGAGCAGAGCAACAGTTCTCTTTAAGATCACCCCTGCCTGGTTCTCTGTACCTCACCTCTCATCCTGTCTCACCATCTCTTGGCTTTCTAGCTCCAAACCTGGACAAGACAAGGGTGATGTTGTTGTTGTTAAGTGCCGTCGAGTTGGTTCCGACCCATAGCGACCCTGAACAGGGTTTCTGAGGCTGTAAATCTTTACGGGCGCAGATAGCCTCATCTTTCTCCCGCGGAACCGCTGGCAGTTTCAAACTGCTGACCTTGTGGTTCGCAGCCTGATTCGTAACCACTACGCTACCAGAGTACCAGAGACAAGAGTGATAGTTGGGGTTTATGTCAACTGGCTGGACTAAGATTCTCTGTGACTTGCCAGTTAAGACATACAGCACTGTGGGCTAATGGGCTGGACTGCAAAGTTGGTTTGAACCACAAATTGGCGATTGAAGCTCACCAGTTGCTCCTTGGAAACCCTATTCAAGGTCGCTCTGGGTCAGAACTGACTCGGTGGCCCTTAACAACAACAAACCCCCATGATGAAGTCTGCTATAAGCAGCAGATCACTGAGAGGAAGTTTCCTCAGGGGTGTAACCTGTTCCCAATATATGTGGTTGCCAAGGAAAAGCTGACTTACTTTTTACTGGACTTGGATGCTGCATCTATCTTGCCATCTGACCTTCAGTTCTTTGGACTTGGAGCTTGCCAGCCTCTACAACTGTGTGAGCCGTTCCTTTGATATAAAGCTCCCGGCTCTGATAGCATAATGGTTATGTGTCAGACTGCTAACCTCAAGGTCAGCAGTTCAAAACTACCAGTGCTTCCGTGGGAGAAAGATGAGGCTTTTTGCTCCCGTAAGACTGACAGCCTCGGAAACCCTGTAGAGGGTCGCTATAAATTGGAACCGACTCCACAGCACACTACCACCACCATATACACCTATGTATGAGCTTCACTGGTTTTGCTTCTCTGGAGAAGCCAGCCTAAGACAATGAGCATAGGTCAGGGAAGCCTGTGAACGGTTTTGAAATAGGCAAAGACGATGTATTACTAGAACTTGCCTTCTCTGTATTCCGTAAGCCAAGCGTCACTGTGATGGAGGGGCTGCAGGTAAGGGATAGCCAGGGATGGCAGTACGAGTTCCATGCAGGTGGGAGCCTCTGAGGGCTTAAACGGCTGTATAGCAGGAGATTCAATGCCTTGCTGAGATACTGCAAAGGCTGGCATATAAATATCTTTAACTACCAAATGGTCTAGAAATTTTTAATAAAAATATTATTCAATAATAATACTACTCCAACCGGCAAGGGAATGTCGTAACTGTCTCCATTTTCCTCTCGGTACTCATCTGGCTTCTGTTTTTCAAATGAATTTGGATGTTAAATCCTTTTGCTGCCCTGACCAATTTATTCTGCAAATTAACTATATATGACAGAACTTAAAGTCCGTTACCACTTAGCTGTGCCTCACTGAAATTTATGCTTCTTCCCTGCCCATTGGAGCCACCAGCTCAAACAGCTTGCAGCTCCTGGTGGCAATTTGTGATTCTGCACAAATTGCTCACCTCTTGTCCTTATCTCTTGGGTTCCAAAACGGGCTGAGTGGACCTGAATTTTTTTTTTTTTTTTTTTTTTACCTCTCTGTGACCCATGTCTCTGTTCTCAGACACTCTAGGCTCTGCAGCTGCCTCTCCAACCTTAATGAAGCTTTCATTATGAAATGTGGGTTTACTTGGAGCCAAACTGTTGTACACAAGGTTCAAGTCACTCTGACTGGGTGCCAATACCTGGTTAACAGCCATAACAGCTGGGCTCGTGCAAAAGCAAAGGTTACAAGATACAAGAAGTTGACATAAAGTTGAGTAAAGCAGGGTTGCTAAGACAACAGATGTCATCAGAGATTGTATGGAGGGAGCGTGGTGACCAAGATGATGGAGAGGGATGGTGCACACAATCAAGCGACATACCATGTGTTGATCCAGCTCTGAGTGACCAAAGTGAAGATAGCTTGGGAGGAATGCAAGGACAATCAGGATTTTCAGGACATCCGAAGATAATACCATATGAATAGTGGTTGAAGGAACTCGGACAGTTTTGAATGGATAGTGGAGATTTGGAGGAGGCTTAGTAGTGTTCTATATCATATGAATGCTGTACATTTTTAGAGGGCTGGATTAAGAGCCACGGATGGAAATGATAGGGAGATGAGTTTATTGACCAACAAACATTGAGTGCCTACTATGTGCCAAGGTACACAAATAGATAAGGAAAAAGGAGTTCATTTTCCAGTGTGTATGGGGACTATATAGAAAACTAGGCAGTGGTGTGATAAGTATTACTGGAGGCATGAGCAAAGTGTACACAAAAGGAAGTACTGAAATCACCTCTGATGAGAAAGGGCTAAAGGAAGACTTTTGATTTCTTTAAGAACAATTCTATAGAAAATTACAGCTCATACACAGTAAAATGGGCCACCTTAGAGAAGGTGAGTTCTCGACTCAAGAAACATTCATCTGGAGGTAACAACCACCTGTCAGGGAGGGTGGAACAGAATGAGAGGAATGACGTCTACATCTCCCTTTACAGCAAAATGTTAAGTTTCTATGATTCTGTGATCTGGTCTTCTCAGCATTGCCCTAAAACAATGGAGGTGGGCCTAGGGATCTGCACTTTATCAGGTACCTCAAGCTATTCTGACTCAGGCAGCCTTCAGACAATGTGTCCAGATTACCATCCTTGTGTTGTACCATGCCATCAAGTTGATTGTCACTCACAACAACCACGTGTGAGACAGTAGAAGTGCCCCATATAGTTTTCTCAGCTATAGTCTTATGGAAACAGATCACCAGATCTTCCTCCCTTAAGGAACCTTTTGATTAGCAGCTGAATTTTTAACCAGTGTACCATGACGACTAAGGAGCTCTGATAGCATAGTGGTTACAAATCAGGCTGTGAACTGCAAGGTCAGCAGCTCGAAACTACCAGCTGTTCCGCAGGAGAAAGATGAGGCTTTCTGCTTCCGTAAAGATTTATAGCCTTAGAAACCCTGTACAGGGTCGCTATGAGTCAGAACCAACTCCACAGCACATAACGACTACAACAAACAACCATGACGGCTCCTCTTTGCCACCCTAAATAAGAGTAAATTATTTGATAAATGTTGTCACACATTTTTTAAAAACTTTTACTAGTAACCTCAATATGTTAAAGAAACAAAGTAGGGAAGAGACTCCTTAGGCATTTAACATCATTATTATTTGGTAAAAATACACAACTTTATTGTTTATGGACTCATTCAAGCATCTACTCAAATCCACAGGGTGTGAGTAGCTTAATTTGAAAACTACTGAATCACACTCTACTGTTCTTGGCCTGAACTATTCCAGAAGTAACCACAAGTACTCCCCAGCTGGGAGAACCACATGTCGGCACTGAGAAGGGTATTGCTACAAGGAACAGGAGTGTGCTTTCAGAAAGAGCTTTTATCATTGATATAGTCAGTTTGCTGCCTGGTGTGTGCTAGACTAAAAGTCCTGTACACTCAGTCTTACATTAGGGGGAATAATGAAAGTCAGAGTTCCTGGGTGGTGCAAAGAGTTGAGTGCTTCACACATAACTGAGAGATTGGTAGCTCAAACTCATACAGAGGCTCTATGGAAGCAAGATGATGATCTGTTTCTGAAAGTTCACAGTCATGAAAACCTAACGGAACAGTTCTACTCTATACCACATGGTTGTCACCAAACGTTGGAATTGATTTGACAACAGCTGCTTGGGGTTTTTTGTAGATGAAAGTAAAAAAAATGTTTGTGCTCCCGATTTAAGAATTTGTTGTTGTTGTTAAGTGCCATCGAGTCGGTTCTGACCCACAGACACCCTGTATAGGGTTTCCAAGGAGTGATATGGTGATTTGACCTTGAGGTTCAAATCAACTTTGCAGTCCAGCGCATTACCCACAGTGCCATACCAGGACTGCATTAAAGAACAGACCTATTCTGTCACACAAATTCATCTTCTTGTAAGAAAGAGGTTTCATAGAGGAATGAAAGAAGCCAGCACCCATGCTGACAGTCCAACTAAGGGGAGTAAACATTTGCAAGACAGGAAGGGATAGACATAGAAGACACAGTTCTTGCCGTCCGCCAGACAATGATTACAAAGGTGTGGGATGTGTCAACAGATCACCTTATCAACTCGTTCAATTTAAGTGCTATAATCAAAGTAGCACCCTGATTCCACATGCTACTTCCTTCCATACTTTGAAACAGTTGTTGTTGTTAAGTGCTGTTGAGTCAGTTTCAACTCACAATGACCCTTTATAGGTTTTCCGAGGCTTTCCTGATGAGTTTCAACCACCAACTTTGCAATTCAAATGACCTTGTAGTCCAGAGCTTATACTACAGCACCACCCCAGAACAGTAGCAGATACCAAAACAATTACAAATTTTAAAATGGCATAGCTATGTGGTCTCTCTGCATGTCTCCAAAGAAGGAGACTTGTATTAATGTAGCAGGGGCCAGTTGTCAATTATGATGACCAACAATAATGGTCATCCAACCAGTTTTTCCATTAAACCCCTGCCACCAAGATATATAACATCTAACTCTCTTGCACACACTCATGCCTCGAATTTTCTTTTCTTTTTCTGGTACAGAAACACTGGAGGAAGGTTGACTGAAGAGCAGCACTAGAAGAGCAGATAGGCAGACAGACATGGCCATGCTGCTCAATTCTGAGTGAGCGAGGCTCCCAGACACAAGAATGTGTGAAGACTAGTATATGAGGAGGGCAGAGTCTCTGGGGTCCCTAAAGTTGGACCACAGGTGAAAGCATGAAAGCAAAAGTCTTGGCCCCAAAATGAAGGGGGAGGCAGGAGAGGAACATGCCACCATCTCAAGGGGTTATGTGCACATTTGCAGAAATGTTTGCAACCATTAGCCATTAGTGAGATGCAAATCAAAACAGCAATGAGGATTTCCGGTTTGGGGCAGCCACAGCAGCCAGGTAGCCTATGCTCCAGTGAAAGGGGAGGGGGATCTCACAAAGGAAGAGCTCATAGAGTAACTCCAGAGCTCCGGATCTAATATAAGTTCCAGGACGGAAGTCTCCCAAACATGCATGTGTAAAAAAATCACACTACAAAGGAAAATACGGACATCTTAGGAATCTGGACACTGAAGCTACCCCACCCCGGCAGAGTTTAGAGGGCAGGGCTAAAGCCAGCCCGGTTCAAAGAGGAGCGTTTCCAGCAAAAGGGAAAAGGAGAGATTAAACCAGGGGAAACTTCACATTTCTCCCTCTCGCTCACCCTGTCCCAGCATTATTTCTCAGCCCTGACATCAGGCGGGACAGTTTTCCCACGGTACAGACTGAGAGAGCTGGATGACGACTTATGACATCACAGGCAGGGCCCAAATGTGAGGCTGTGGACCTGAGCCCTGGCACCTTGCCTTCCTTCCAGGTAGCAGCTTGGAATTTCCAGCTGTTGTGCTAGCAAAGTAACACCTGCTGAGCTTGCCAAACCAGTCTGGTGGCATTCTGCATTCAATCAATACAAAAAAATTTGCAAAAGTACAACCTCAGCTTAATCTGATTCAACCATCCCTAGATTTGCACTGCAAATAGGCAGAGTCAAAAATAGTGGACATCTTTCTCCCATTAACTCCCCAATATGTATCTGCCCACCTATACAGTAGTGGCTAGAGGAGGGGCCTGAAAGAGGGGTCAGCCTCACCCACTGCTAGAGGTTTCTATGTGCACACACACAGATGGAGTAGCACAGGAAAGATGACTAAAGCTGCATCTCTGCTCCAAAGTGGTGATTTTTTTCTAGGTGTTTATATTACTTCTGCTTTTGGTCCTTTTGATCACACATCTTTCCTGGAGGTGGGAGGTTTTCCTCCCTATGACACCTAAGAAGAGACAGGAATTGTGGCCATATAGCCAAGCTATAAGAATACACCATAATACACAGTGAGACAAGACATAACAACACCTGCTATGCATTACAGGTGATAAGGGAAGACTATCTCCTGATCATATTAATAATAATAATCATGACGAATAAGAAACAACAAACCTTATCGAAGCACGTCTAAAATCAGAAGAGAGCAGCTGATGCAAATGAGCTGGAGACAGATAAAGGCATTATATTGGAGGAGGAGTGGGTTCTGGATATGCCTCAGAGGGAATTCAGAAGAATGATATGGAAACAAATTCAAATGCTCCAAAAAGGGGTTGAAGAAAATAAGGAAGAAGTAAGGAAAGTAATGCAGGAACAATCAAATAGGATTGACACAGCACTGGACATCATTCAAAACCTGCAAAAAGATGTCCAGATGATCAATAATAAGGTATCAGAAATGGACAATAGGCTGAAAGGGGAAAGGAGCAGACTAGAAGAGATGAAAGCCAGAACTAGCGAGCAGGAAGACAAATCACTCAATAATGCCAAGATAGAAGAGCAAGCAGCTAAAAGGATAAAACAATCTGAAGAGAATGTAAGATTAATTCTGGATAACATGAAGAGGATTAATGTAAGAATTATTGGCATTCAGGAATAAGGAGAATTAGAGAAGTCCACAGAGGAGATAGTTGAAGAGCTTCTGGAAGAAAATTTCCCTAACATCTTGAAAGACGAGAAGATAAACATTTAATAAGCCCAACGTACCCCAGGAAGGATAGACCCCAAAAGAAAGTCTCCAAGATATATAATTATCAAGCTCTCCAAAATCAAAGACAAAGAAAGAATACTAAAAGTGACCAGGGACAAGAGAGATATAACTTATAAAGGTAAGCAAATTAGATTAAGCTCTGACAATTCAGAACAAACAATGCAGGCAAGAAGGCAATGGGGAGACATATACAAAGCTCTGCAAGAAAAAAAATACTGTCAACAAAGAATCGTCTATTCAGCAAAACTATCAATCAAATATGATGGTGCGATCAAAACATTCCAAGATAAACAGAATCTGAGAGATTTTATCAAAACCAACCCAGCACTTCAAAACATCCTAAAAGGAGTTCTGTGGAGGGAGAAACAACAAGGACAGACAACAAACAGAAACTGATAGGTATGGTAACTCCACCTTGAACACAGCCAACAGATAGCAGAGTCCAAAACAGAACGAGACTAAAACAACAAACTCAAATTGCAGAGAGATTAACTGAAGACCAAAAACATATCAATGTCAAAGAAAGGACAAACGCAGCAACAGAAGCCCAGATGGTGGGGATGCCAGGTAAATTACAGGTTACAATGGAGTATCCTAACTGCAGAAAAAAGTTAGTAGACTACAAGGTAACTCCAAAGAAAGTAAACACTCCAAAAAATATCATGCAAACAAAGAAGGAAGAAACAAACAAGAACAACTCAAAGGACACAATCCAACACAAGAAGGAAAGCAAAACCAAAGAACAGCACCACCAAAAAAGTAACATGATGACAGCAATCAATTCATACTTATCAATAATTACATTGAATGTCAATGGATTGAATGCAGCAGTGAACAGACAAAGAGTGGCAGAATGGATAAGAAAACAAGATCCATCAATATGCTGCCTGCAAGAGACATAGCTTACACAAGAAGACAAAAGACGACTAAAAGTTAAAGGATGGAAAAAAATTTACCAACCCAACTGCAACAATAAACAAGCAGGAGCGGCAATACTAATCTCCGACAAAGTAGACTTTAAGATAAAAACCAGCATAAGAGACAAAGAAGGACACTATCTCATGATCAAATGGTCAATTGAGAAAGAGGATATAACCATAATAAATATATACGTTCCCAATGAAAGAGCACCAAGATACATGAAGCAAACCTTACTGGAATTGAAGAAAGAAATAGACAAATCCACAATTATAGTGGGAGATTTCAATACACCACTCTTGAAAAGGGATAGAACAACCAGAAAGAAACTTGACAATACTACAGAGGAACTTAAGAACACAATCAACCAACTTGACATCACAGATGTATACAGAGCATTCTATCCAACAACGGCACAATACACATTCTTCTCCAGGGCACATGGAACATTTTCCAGAATTGACCATGTGTTCGGTCACAAAGCAAGGCTCCATAAATTCACAACCTTGAAAATTCTACAGAGCATCTTCTCAGACCACAGCGCAATAAACTAGAAATCAACAATAAGAAGGCGAAAACAATAAAGTCGAATACATGGAAACTGAATACCATGCTCAAAAGCGAATGGCGAAAAGAAGAAATTAAACGTGAATTCACCAAGTTCCTAGGAACAAACGAGAATGAAAACACAGCATACCAAAATCTTTGGGACACGGCGAAAGAAGTCCTGAGAGGACAATTTATTGTAATAAATGCACACATCCAAAGAGAGGAAAGAACCAAAATCAACACATTAACACAGAATCTTTAACAATTAGAAGACCAGCAGAAGGAACCTACAGTCACCAAAAGAAGGGAAATAATAAAGATAAGAGAAGAAATAAATGAGATGGAAAACAGAAAAACTATAGAAAGTGGTCAACAGAACAAGAAGCTGGTTCTTTGAAAGGATTAATAAAAATGACAAACCATTGGTAAAACTAATTAAAGAAAAGAGGGCAAGGACACAAATAAATCGCATTAGAAACCACATAGATGAAGTCACAAGAAAACCAAACGAAATAAAAAAGATAACAGAATACTACGAAGAGCTGTACTCCAACAAATTCGAAAATTTGGATGAGATGGTTACATTTCTAGAAAAAACACGACCTACCTAAACTTACTCAGACTGAAGTAGAAAATTTGAACAACCCCATAACAAAAGAAGAAATTGACTAGGTCATCAAAAAACTCCAGACCAACAAAAGCCCAGGCCCAGATGGCTTCACGGCTGAGTACTACCAAACATTCAGAGAAGAACTGTCAACAATTCTGCTCAAATTATACCAGAACATAGAAGGGGATGGAAAAACTCCCTAATCTTTTTATGAAGCAAGCATAACCCTCATACTAAAACCAGGGAAGAACATCACTAAGAAAGAAAATTATAGAGCAATATCCCTCATGAACATAGATGCAAAAATTCTCAACAAAATCCTAGCCAACAGAATCCAATAGCACATCAAAAAAATAATACATCATGACCAAGTGGGTTTCATAAAAGGGATTCAAGGATAGTTAAACATCAGGAAATCAGCGTAATCCATCATATAATAAGAAAAAGGAAAAGAACCACATGATCATATCGATTGATGCAGAAAAAGCATTTGACAAAATGCAACATCCAGAGGGACTTCCAGCGCTTCCCTGACCAGGCAGCTCAGGTAGGGCAGTCTCGGGGAAAAGGGGCGGAATCGCACATAGGAAACCTCTGTCTAGCAGACAGACAGCCTTTGAACAAACATAAGATCTTATATTCAACATTCTGAACTCATTTTTTTAAAAGATCAAATTGCTGAGGAATTACAGGCATTTTGAGCTTTTGCCTGCCTGCACGTGGCTACTGCTTCCGCGCCCACGCCAGCGAGTACCTCTTCCCCCTGCAGACCTTGGAATGCAGGGCTAGAGCAACCACACTTAGAAAGCTGCATTTCCAGAGAAAAGGAAGCATAAACTAACAAAGCCGAACAAATAGAGAGGGATATCGGCACGGATATCAGGAAATTTGGGGTGCCCATGGTACAGAGAGACTGAGAGAGGAATTTTCTACGTCATCAAATACAGACACGACCCCCAGCCCTCTACTGCCCCGGCCGAGACCAGCCCTCTGCCAAGCTGCCGAGGCTCAGGAACACCCAAGGCACAGGCTAGCCCATTGAGGCCAAGGCCCTCCCAAAGCCCAGACACTCCCACTGAGGCCAAGGCCTGCCCTGAGGCCCAACCCGTCCAGAGACTAGTCACAAAGGCCCAGGCCCAACAAAGGCCCAAATCGCCTACCTGCCTCACGGCCCAGGCGATCCACAGCCCAGTCGCCGCCGAGGTCCAGGGCCCACAAGGCCCAACACACCGCGTAGCCAGGTCGTTGAGGCCCAGGAACCTTAGACCTAACCCGCTGCGTAGCCCGATCACCAAGGGCCAGTGCCCCTGAGACCCAACCAGCCCTCAGCCTGGTCCCCGAGGCACAAGCCCACCGAGGCCCAATCCACCCGATGCCCAGCTGCTGATACCCAGGCCCCCTGAGGCCCAAACCGCCCGCCCAAGGCCCAAACCACCAGCTCGAGGCCCAACCTTCTTGCAGCTCGGTCGCTGACGCCCAGGCCCCCAGAGGCCCAAACCGCCCGCCCGAGGCCCAAACCACCAGACCGAAGCCAAAACCACCCGCCCGAGGCCCAACCATCCTGCAGCCCAGTCGCTGACGCCCAGGCCCCCAGAGGCCCAAACCACCCGCCCTAGGATCACCCCACCCACCCGAGGCCCAAACGGCCCACTGCCGAGGCTCAGGCCCAACTGAGGTCCAAAAAAGTTACTCTGAGTTAAGCAATAAGGAGAGTGAAAAGGGAAGACCACATCCTCATCACATCTTCCTGGAGGTAATCAGAAAACATAAAAAATAACCAAAACACATAATTAATTATTAGGGCCACAGATAAACATTAAACATGTCCAAGAAGCAAACGCTGATGACCATATCAGCACATGTCCAGAAAAAAAGATAAAATATGCTGAGACAAATGAACCAGAAGTAGACCATGTCTCCATACTGGAAGGAGGGCAGGCCTTAGAGATACCTGAGAAAGAATTAAAAAAATTATTATAAAATGACTCAAAATACTTTACAATGAAGTTGAGAAAAATAAGGAAGAAGTCAGAAAAGCACTACAGGAACAATCAAACAAGATAGATACAGCATTGGTAACAATCCAAAACCTACAGAAAGAGGTCCAAACAATCAACAACAAAATGGCAGAAATAAAAAACTCTTTGAAAGGGCAGAGGAGTACAATAGATGAGATGGAAGGAAGGATCAGTGAGCTGGAAGACAAGTCACTCAATACCACTAAGATAGAAGAACAAACCCAAAAAAGTGTGAAAAATTCAGACGAAGGTCTAAGATTCATGTTGGACGACATGAAGAGGAATAACCTAAGAATTATTGGCATTCCAGAACAAAATGAGTCACACAAGTCCACAGAGGAAATAGTCGAA
>NW_006408618.1:7813440-7814130 GCF_000296735.1 Chrysochloris asiatica
AAGAACACCCACACTTGCAGATAATACCCACTTATCCTGGATGATCAGAGCTCAACCGGAAGTAAAAAGAAGAGGGAAAAAAAAATAGTATTCTCATACAATTTGATGAACTTGACCTACACCTATGGAAGCAGTAGCTCAAAAGAGGGAACAAGTTCTTATAGCAAGAATCATTCCATACACAGAGTAGACAGGGATGGGCAACTTGGACATTAGCTACCCAAAATGGGGGGCGGAGGGCTACAAAGGTAAGAAGTGACTGGCTTACAAGCTTTCAAGAGGGAATCTAGATCCAGAGAGCCTGGAGGAAGGTAGAACCTCCAGTGAGTAGTATCCAATCTGTCTAGGCAGGGATGATGCAATGAAATGCAGTGAATAATTGTTATGAGGACTGATTGTGAGGGTCGGAAATGTAAAGGTAGACGTTTTATAGCAAGGAGGGAAATGATTAACTTTTCAGTCTAGTAGCAGAGGTCCGTAGGACCATCAAGGGAGAAGAGCAGAGAGCGGGACCCTACCCAGAGAAGCAGTGATGCCTGTAATGGAGCCAGAGATGATGACGTGGAACGATGGAGCAGCTAGAGACTTTAGATCCAGAGAGGGAGAGCAACTGTGTGCTGAAGACCTGGGGGGTACGGGGGAAGGATTGCATAGAAGGGATTGTAACCATGGCAATGAGACGATATACGA
>NW_006408618.1:7814964-7819326 GCF_000296735.1 Chrysochloris asiatica
CAATGACATATCAGATAAGGGACTCATTTCTAAAATATACAGGAAAATGCTACACATCTACAAAAATTGTTGTTGTTGTTAAGTGCCGTCAAGTCGGTTCCGACCCATAGCGACCCTGTACAGGGTTTCCGAGGGTGTAAATCTTTACGGGAGTAGAAAGCCCCGCGGACAACACAATTAAGAAATGGGCACAGGATATGAACAGACACTTCACCAAGGAGGAGATCCGGGCAGCCAACAAACATATTTAGAAATGTTCACGACCACTAGCCATTGTTGTTGTTGTTATGTGCTGTGGAGTTGGTTCCGACTCATAGCGACCCTGTACAGGGTTTCCGAGGCTGTAAATCTTTATGGGAGCAGGAAGCCTCAGAAGGTAGTTTCGAACTGCTGACCATGAGATTAGCAGTGCCACTATGCTACCAAAGCTCCTTCCACTTCACTACAGGCGTTCTGAAATAGACATTGAGGCTGGTGTCTGCAGGGCAGACCGGTTGGAAATTTCTGGAGCCTGGCATGGGGCTGTCCAAGAACTCACGCATGGAAGAAAGATAGGGAAAATGCCAAAAGTCGTTATAGGGAAACCAGCTAGGCAGTCTACTTTGAAAGTTTCGTAAAGTATCACCAACCCCTCTATCTATCCCCATGCCCTGTGGCGAGCTGCAACCATAGCCATTAGAGAGATGCAAATCAAAATAACAATGAGATACCATCTCACACTAGTAAGAACAGCAAAGATCAAAAAAGTTGAGAACAGTAAATGCTGGTGGGAATATGGAGAGACTGGGACACTCCTGCACAGCTGCTGGGATTGCAAAATTGTCCAACCTCTCTGGAAAGCAATGTGGCACTTCCTCAGAAGGTTGACAATAGAAATACCATATGATCCAGCAACTCCTCTACTTGGTATTTACCCACAAGAAATACGAGCCACAACACGAGAAGATATATGCACATCAATGTTCATAGCAGCACTATTTACAATAGCAAAGAGATGGAGACAGCCAATGTGCCCATCAACTGAAGAACGGATAAACAAACTGTGGTACATACACACAATGGAATACTATGCTACCTTGAAGAACAACAAAGCAGCTGCAAACCACCAGTTAACATGGATGAACCTGGAGAGCATTATGTTGAGTGAAATTAGTTAGTCACAAAAAGAGAAATACTGCATAGGACCACTACAGTAAAAGACTAAGAAAAAGAACCCGTACTAAAAGGGTGTGTGTGTGGGGAGGGGGAATCTTTGCTGATTGCTGGGATGTAGGGGGTGGCGTGAGGGGAGGACGGAAAGGTAGAGCACAGAGTAGGGAATAGGCACAGGATAGTCAGGGTGCTGGGAGGGGCGCAATAACCAAAAGGGTAGAGGGGAATGGAAAAACAAAGCAGAGGGAAGAACAAGTAGGCAGGTTTGCATAGGTTTAGTGGGACAGAGGAAAATAATAATGTATACACAACCTTGGAACAACAGGGCTCTGGGGTACACGGATTGAGACATGGTTGGAATAGGGAAAAAGGGGGAAATAATGTTAAGATGCTTGACTGTCTACTGAATCTTGCATTACATTATAAAATAGACATTGGAAGGGGAGATAAAGGGAAAGTCAGAAATATCACCATAGAAAGCTTCTAAGTCTGTCTTCTGCCTATAACTGATTAGAATACCTAAAATGGGGATACAACGAGCCCAGTGAAGGAGGCTGCCTGTGGAGCCTCTGTATTACATAAGACTATAGGTGGAATCCTGAACAGCATCCAGAATCTTCAGAGGTGGGAAATTTCCCTCTGAGAAGGGTAGACCAGCCTGGAGTGGCTAGAAGAACAGAAGATACCTCTTGAAAGAAAGACTGACAGGAAAAACACAAAACAATAAGGCAGACCGACCAATGACTACAAGAACAAGAAAGTTCCCCACCTAGGAGACTTCAAGGCAAGGGGTCGGGTCCCCTCTGTGTAAAGCCCCTTCCAAGACTAAGACTCAGTGGGAATACATGCTCTGACAGGTGACCACATTCACCACTGACAGAGGAAGTGTGGGAAAACAGCTATAAGGCTGCAAGCTAAGCCCTAAAATGATCAATAGACTCCTGTGAATACAGGTGGAGACCTGGTTGGCCAGCAGTGTGGCAAGACCTGGGGACTTTTGTGCCCAGAGTCAGTGACATAACCATGGAGGACTGGAGTAGAGGGTGAAATGTCCAGTGGATAAGAAGAGAGGGCATATCCACAAGAGTACCCACACTTGCAGATAATACCCATTTGACCTAGCCTCAATGACTGGATGATGAGAGCTCAACTAGAAGAAAGACGAGGAAAAAAGAGTAACCTGATACAATTTGATGAAGTTGACCTACATCTATGAATGCAGCAACTCAAAAGAGGGAACAAATCTTTACAGCAAGGAACATTCCCACCCCCTCCATACACAGAGTTTACAGGGATGGGCAACTTGGACATTGGCTATGCAAAATGGGGGTGCTAAAAAGACAAGTGACTGGCTTATAAGCTTTCAAGAGGGAACCTAGATCCAGAGGGCGTGGAGGAAGGTAGAATCTCCACTGAGTAGTATCCAATCTGTCAGATAAGTCTCTTCTGACACAAGGGTGAATAATTGTTACCAGGACTGAATGTAAAGGTTGTAAATGATAAAGTAGACATTTTGTGTCAAGGAGGGGAATGATTAACTTTGCAGGCTAGGAGCGGAGGTCCCTGGAACCATGAAAGGAGAAGAGCAGAGAACAGAATCCTACCTAGAGAGGCCGCAATCTACGAGATGGAGGCAGAGATGATGACGTGGAGAGATGGAGCAGCTAGGGACTCAGGACCCAGGGAGGGAGAGGGGCTGTATGCTGATGTCTGGGGGTAGTGGGGGTGGATTTGGGGTGGGAGGAGCAGGTATGTAGGATGTACCCTTTCACTGATTGGTGATGCATGGAGGGGATTGTAACCATGGAAATGAAACAATATATGATAGGATGAATGTAAAGCTGATGTTCTCCCATGTAAACTGTCACATAATTCACAATAAACCTTTAAAAAGAAACAAAACAAAACAAACAAGATGGTGGATAGGGTGGAAGTGCAGTAAAGAGCTCAGCCAGCAACAACACAGAATACCTGACCAAGCAGGCTCAGGGGATGGTCCCAAACTCGGAACCACATATAAAGGAATATTTAGAAGGTTGGATGGCTTACAGCTGGGGGAATTTGTGGCAGAAGGAAGAAATCCATTGCTTTCTAGTCCGGGATGCTGAGGTGCTCCAGAAACTGCCATCTTGGGTGAGACCAAGCAGGGAAAGTATCGGAGCAGCCACAGATGCCAGCCTGGCAGAACTGCAGAGATAAAGTTGTGGACATTCTGTTCTTCTGGTATCTGTTCATTGGTCCCTTGTTCTCTGCGCACTTCCATTCTGGTGACTATAGGAGTGCCTGAGCTACTGGGCATGCCAGCCCTACTTTTGGAGGGTTTTACTATGCATGCGCACAGATCTCCTCGAAATTTAAAGAGTTTCCAATTAAAACCAAGCAGCCACAGTCAGCCCTGAACTATTTACAACTAGAAAAAAGGCCTGAACGGGGATTGTGGAGCGGGACAAGCAGACAAAAAAGGAAATAGGCCAAAAGTTAAATCCTAAGTTATGTCAAAACAACCAACAGTGGCATCTTGAAATTTCTCAAGAAGAAGAGTGAAAACGGAAGCCCATTTCCTGATCACATCTACCTGGAAGAAATAAGAAAGCATAAAAAATACCAAAATACATAACCATTTAAGTATTAAGGCCATAGATAACCCCTGAATATGCCCAAAAAACAGAAGCAGATGACCATACCTGCACATGTCCAGAAACGAGATAAAGAGACTGAGACAAATGAGCTGGAAGTAGACCTACACTACATACTGGAAGATGGGCAGGCTTTGTAAATGCCTAAGAAGGAATTCAGAAAAATGATTATGAAATGTATCAAAACATTATACAATGGGTTGAGAAAAATAAGGAAGAAGTCGGGAAAGTGCTACAGGAACAATCAAATAAGATAGACACAGCATTGGAAACAATTCAAAACCTACAGAAAGATCCAAATGAATACTAATAGAATATCAGAAATGGACACAGAAAGGACAAAGGAGTAGAATTGAAGAGATAGAAGCCAAAACTATGAGCTAGAAGATAAATCTCTCAACACTACTAAGATAGAAGAGCAAACACAAAAAAAGGTTAAAAAAAAATCTGAAGAAGGCCTAAGATTCATGTTGGATAACATGACTAGGAATAACATAAGAATTATTGGCATTCCAGAACAGGAACAATTACACAAGCCCACAGAGGAGAGAGTTGAAGAGCTTCTGGAAGAAAA
>NW_006408618.1:7823357-7830995 GCF_000296735.1 Chrysochloris asiatica
GGCCTATTTCCTCTTTTGTCTGCGTGTCCCGCTCCACAATCCCCATTCAGGCCTTTTTTCTAGTTGGAAACAGTTCAGGGCCAGCTGTGGCCATTTGGTTTTAATTGGAAACTGTCTCTTTAAATTTTGAGGAGATCTGTGTGCATGCATAGTAGAACCCTCCTAGGGTAGGGCTGAGGTGCCCACTAGCTCAGGCACCCCTATAGTCACCAGAATGGAGGTGCGCAGACAGCAAGGGACTAATGAACAGATACTAAAAGAAAAGAATGTTCACACCTTTATCTGAGTGGTTCTGCCAGGCATCTGCGGCCGCTCCAATCCTTCTGCCACGTGATCTCACCCATGATGGCAGTTCCTGGAGCCGCAGAGCATCCTGGACTAGAAAACAATATTTTGTTTTGCTTCTGCCACAAATTCCCCCAGCTGTGAGCATTCCAATCTTCTAAGTATTCCTTTATATGTGGTTCAGAGTTCTGGGACAATCATCTGAGCCTGCTTGGTCGGGTATTCTGTGTTGTTGTTGGCGGAGCTCTCTGCTACATGGCCACCCGATCTGCCATCTTGTTTGTTCTCCTTGTTTGTGTGTTTTTTAAAAAAGCTAAAGTGGATAGAGAGAAATACTGTTAAATGATGGTACATGGAGGGGATTATAATTATTGTAATGAAACAAGGTGTATGATTTGTTGAATGTAAAACTGATGATATGCCCTGTAAACTTTCACTCAATCCACAATAAAAAAACTTAAAAAAAAAGAAAAAAGAAACAAAACAAATAAATAGCAATAAGATATCATCTCACCCTTGCATCAACAACAGAATTCAAAAACCAAAACAACAAATACTAGTCAAAGTGTGGAGAGACTGGAACCCCCATACATTGTTAGTGGGACTGTAAAATGGTTTGGTCATTGTTGGAAATAGTACACCAGTTTCTTAGAAAGTTAGAAATATTGTACAATCCAATAACCCTAGTATTGGGAATATATCCTAGAGAAAAAGAGCTGGGAATAGACAAATACACACCTATGTTGATTGTAACACTTTGAAATATTTAAGAGATAGAAACAACCTAGTTGCCCATCAATGGATGAATGGATATGCAAACTGTGGTACAGACACACATTGGAATACTGCACAATGTTAAAGAATAATGATAAATGGTGAAATACCTTATAACATAGATGAACCTGGAGGACATATGCTGAGTGAAATCAATCAATCACAAAAGAACAACTAGCTTACAAAATCACTACTACAAATACTCAAGAAAGGGTCTGGTGGTGGCGGTGGTGTGTCGTGGCGTGGGTTCCGATTCATAGCGACCCTGTATAGGGTTTTTGAGGCTGTAAATCTTTACAGGAGAAAACCCTCATCTTTCTACCATAGAATGGCTGGTGGGTTCATACTGAACATTCTTTGATGTTTACCAGAGGTGGGAGCGGAAATTAGAGTAATTGCCAACTACAGCGTCATCATTGTTGTTGTTGTTAAGTGCTGTTGAATCTGTTCTGACTCATAGAGACTCTGTACAGAGTTTTCAAGGAGACTCTAGTGGTTCTGAACTGCTGAGCTTATGATTCCAAGTACAGTGCTGATCATGTAGTGCAACACCAAGCAGACACATATTAACTTGGGTGAAGAGAAAGGCAACGTACAGTGAGGCAAGGTCAGCACAAAATCATCAAGGCAATGGAAGACACTGGAAGGAGGCCATGAGTTAGAGGCAACAAAGGTGAATCCTATTACACACACAGTCCTGCAATACCAGTAATAACAGGAAACTATGGGAAGATAAACACATAGACACCCATGCTGAACAGGTGTAGGAAGGTGAATGGGACTACACCCACAAATATACATATAGGTTTGACAGAGGAATTTTTACATATGTATTTACATGTGCTGCAAAAACATTCACGAACATAATAGAGCATGTTGTTAAGTGCCATCAAGTTGGTTCCGACTCATAGCAACCCTGTATAGGATTTCCAAGGAGTGGCTGTTGAGTTTGAACCACGTTCTTTGTGGTTCAAAACAACCTTGCAGTTAGTCCAGTGCTTTATTCCACAACACCACACCAGGACTCCATAATAGAGCATTATGTTGTAGTTAAGTGCCGTCAAGTCGGATCTGACTCATAGTGACCCTGTATAGGTTTTTCAAGGAGCAGTTGGTGAATTTGAACTGCTGACCTTGCAGTTCAAACTGACCTTATGGTCCAGTGCATTATCCCACACCAGGACTCCATAACAGAGCATACAGGGGGGAAAATGATGAATACTTCTTATTCATATGCTAACACCTTGTCAGGGATCAGGTGGGCATCACAGTCAACTGGTGCAAAGATAATGTTCTCCCTCCAACTTTGAGGAGTAGCAACTGGTGTCTTAAAAACTTGTGAACAGCCATGTAAGGTGTAGCTATTGGTCTCTCTCTGTCTGGAGCAAAGAAGAGTGAAGAAAATCAGGGATGTAAAGAAACAGTCCAAAGGACTGATGGACCCAGCCTCCATGACCCTGAGACCAGAAGAGCTAGATGGTGCCTGGCAACCCCTGCTGACAGTAGAAAGAGGTTACGATTGAAGGTCATGGATAGAGTGGAAGAAAAATGTGGTACAAAGCATATGTATATATTTATTTATTTATTTACTGATCTGATAGAGACTGGCAGACACCTGTGACTATAGCTCTTAGTCACCCTTTAAGCCTGAAACTGAACTTACCCTTGTGGCTCAACTTTTAGCTGAACAATGTTGTTGCTAAGTGCCACTGAGTCAGTTCCAACTCACAGCGACCCTGTATAGGGTTTCCAAGGAGTGGCTGGTGAATTTAAACCACCTACCTTGCGGTTCAAACTGACCTTGGGGTCCAATGTTTTTCCTACAGTGTAACACCTGGACTCCTAGATGAACAATAGACAGGCCTATAAGGTGAACAGTAACACCAGGCAGGCATTCACCCTTTCATTGGAACAATCAACCATGTAAGATTAAAAGGATAGCATTTGCCTGGGATCAGGCAGGAAGGGATATGAAATAAAAGTGGAAATGGGAAACATGAGGAGAAAGTGGGAAGAGTGCTGTTCCATTGTGGAAATTGCAATCAATGTTAAGAAACAAAAGGTGCGAAATTTGTCAAATTGAAAACCAATTTGCTCTGTAACCTTTAACCCAAATCACAATAAAAAGTGCGGGGTGGGGGTGGGGTGGGGGGGGAGGTGGCGTGGGGCTACTTTGCCTTCTCTATTTGTCTTTGTTGCAGGTGGTCTTGTTCAGAGTGACATGTGGTTCTAAGAGATCCTTGTGGCTCTAAGGGAACCCTCAAAACTGACACCCAATCTCTCAGGCAGGCGGGCAATCCCTTAATTAATATTACACATAGAGGAAGAATGAGTAGAACAGATGTTGTTGGCCAGGTTGAGCTTTAACTGCTATAAATAAAAATGTGACACTAGAGGAATAAGATTAAATTTTGATCCCCAAAGCCAATGTTGCTAGTTACAAAATATTCCCCCCTAGAATGTAATCCTTGTTGTGATGCTTGTGTGGAGTGGATGGTATATAAATGGCAGTGCTTAAGAGTCTCCACTTCTCATCTTGAATAACTATTCATAACCGTTAGGTGTTATCACTAAGAGAGAGCTAGGATTTGTAGATCCTTGTTTTGGATTTTTACAGAAAAGAGAAAAAAGCAAACCTCTAGTAGGCATCAGCAAGATCCCAGGGGGTATCTTTCCCCTGCTTCCATCTGGAATCGGAAACCCACATAGAGACACAGAAAGCTTGTAGCTATAGCATCTTGTATTTAATTTGCATTCTCACAGCAACAAACCTCGTGAGGGACAATTCAAATGTTGTCTTTAGTGTAGTGGCAAATGAGGCATCTTTGGTTGGTGCACAGAGTTAAGCATTTCTCAGAAGCAATGCCTGGTGATCTGTTGTGAAAAGGTCACAGCCATAAGAACAGTACAGAACTCTTCTGAAGCATACGGGGCTGCTGTGAGTTGGAATTGAGTCAACAGTAACTGGTAATTGTCAAATAAATAAAACCACACACGAGAATGCCTTTTTCTCTGTGTTTGTGTATGCTCTCAGGTGCCTGTATATTCATACACACACACAAACAAGTGTGTGTAAGCTCTTAACAAAATACCTGCTGCCAGGAACTTAAATGGTGTCAAGAAAGCGGAGAGAAGAGGACTCTTCTAAAATGGTTGCTAAGGAAAGCCATCGTTAGCATTTTCAAATCCTCAAGGCATCCTCTAACTTTTTAACTTTCAGAAACAGCAGGAGGAAATGAATTTTACCAACAGGTAACTATGGTGAAATTTTGAGTGTACAGTGCTAAGTACATGTTTCAAAGTTGTCATCATTACTTCTTTGTTTGAGTGCAAATCATTTCAGACCTTTTTTATGCTTCAGCTTCTCAGGACTTTCTGTCCATCAAAAAATGAGTTGTCATCATGCAAAAGTCAGAAGACCCAAACTGCACTCAGTTCAATTCGATAGAGCAAACACAAAGTTATTGAATGTCTAGACTCTGTTTACAAGGCGCTGTGCAGGTCTTCTGAATATAACAAAATGAATTATGTGTAATCCCTACATTCAAAGGATGTATTATCTTATAAAGGAGATAAGGCAGACACACAGAATATAAGTGCCATTAAAAAGAAGGATCAAATGAGGGCCTGTGTGAAGCAGCATAGTTAGACGAAGAGTAGCTTCATTGAGGAGGGGGCATTTGGGATAGGCCTTGAAGGATGAGAGTGTTCTTCATTAAAGAGTTACTTACCATCAATGGCAAGGACAGGTACACTTTAACTGTACAAGACCGCATAGTGAATATTTGAGGCTTTACAGGCCAAGTAACTACTCAAATGTACCTTCGTAGCACAGAAGGCATCATGGCAATACCCAAACTAATGGGCACGGTTGTGCCCCAATGAAACTTTATTATGGATACTGAAATTTAAATACATATGGTTTTCACATGTCATGAAATATTGCTTTCCATTTTGTTATTTTTATTTATTTTTCAAATAATTTAAGGAAGTCATTTTTAGCTTGCAGTCTATTCAAAAACAGGAGGCAACCAGATTTGTCTGTGGGCCACTGTTTTTGACCCCTGATCTACTTTGCTCTTACGATCCCAAACCAACCCCAACTGCTGCTGTAGCATCAATTGCTACTCTTAGAGACCCTGGGTCAGATTTCTGAGGGTGTCAATCTTTACAGGGGAAGACAGCTCATCTTTCTGCCTCAGAGCGGCTATTGGATTTGAACAGCCGACCTTGTGGTTAGCAGTTCAATGCTCACAATACTTGATTAAAAATGATCTTATTTAATTCTTACATCTTTTAGGAAGATATTATTAGCATTCCCATTTTCTAGATATCCGCCTTAGTTAGCTTGTTGCCATAACAGAAATATTACAAATAGGTAGCGTTAAAAACAGAAATGTATTTTCTCACAGTTCTGGTAGCCAGAAGTCCAAATTCCAGATGTGGCTTTGCAGGGGTAGGCAGAGATATCCTTCCTTGTCAGTAGCCCTAGGAATTTCTTGCATACCTTGGAGTCTGTCTTTCCCTTGTGTGTGTTTCATTATCTATTTTGGTCTTTTTATAACGTAGCTTTGTAGGGTCAGAGGTTCAAATTAACCAGCTGCTCCTCAGAAACCCTATACAGGATCATTATGAGTCACAACCAACTCCACAGTACTAAACAACAACAACAAAAACCTTAAACATAAATGAGTGGAAAAGATGTTGTTTGCCAGGCTAAGCTTTCACTCCTTCAAAAAAAAAAAAAAAAAAGTTTAGGATCCACCCTACACAGGTATGACCTCATTAACCTGTAAAAAGGAAACCCTCTAATTACAGGGACAGGCAATAGGAAATCAATGAATTTTTTTCACGGACGGGAGGCACAGTTCATAACAATATTCCGCCCCAAGCTTAGAGAACTTAAATCTCATCGATTTCAAAGGCCACTAGGCTACATTGCAAATATATTGGGCACATGGTGAATGTTGGGATGGTTAGCCAGAGACCTTTGAAAAATCTCAATATACTTTAAACAAAGAATATGAGGTGTGCTGTTCCTATTCATAGCAAACTAATTTTGTTGTTGTTGTTAGGTGCCATCGAGTCAGCACAGACTCATAATGACCCTATGCATAACAGAATGAAGCACTGCCCAATCCTGTACCAACCTCACTATCATCACTACATTTGAGCCCTTTGCTGCTACCACTGTAACAATTCATCTTGTTGGAGGTCTTCCTCTTTTTCTTCTTTCCTGACTCCCCACTTTATCAAATTGGTCTCTCCAATAATATGTCCAAAGCAAGCAAGATGAAGTCTGGCCATTGTGGTTCCTAAGGAGCACTTTGGCTGTATTTTTCCAACACAGATTGGTTTGTTCTTTTGGAAGTCCATGGCACTTTTAATATTCTCCTCCGATACCATAACTCACATGCATAAACTCTTCTACAGTCTGCCTTATGCACTGTCCAACTGTCACATGCATATGAGGTTATTGAAAACACCATGGCTTGGGTCAGGTGCACCTTAGTCCTCAACTGACATCTTTGTTCTTCAACACTTTAATGAGGTCTTGTGTAAGAGATCTGCCTAATGCAATACATCGTTTGCTTGCTTGACTGCAGCTTCCATGAGTGTTGATGGTTGCTCCAAGCAAAATGCAATCTTTGGAAACTTCAATCTTTACTCCATTTATATGGATGTTGTTTATTGGTTCAGTAGTGAAGGTTTTTGTTTTCTTTACATTGAGGTGCAACCCATACCAAAGGCTGTAGTCTTTGATCTTTATCAGTAAGCATTTCCAGTCCTCTTAGTTTTCAGCTAGCAAGAGTGTACCATCTGAATATCACAGATTGTTAATAAGTGTACCTCCAATTCTAATGCCACATTTTTCTTCATGTAATGCAGCTTCTCAGATTATTTGCTCAGAATGTTGTTTTAGTTGTTAAGTGCCATCAAGTTGGTTCCAACCAATAGAGACCCTGTATAGGGTTTCTGAAGAATGACTTATGAGCTTGAACCGCTAACCTTGTGGTTCAAACCGACTTTGTAGTCCAGTGCATTAACCCACACAGTGCCACACCATGACTCCATAAGAATGGTGAAAAAACGCAACTGTGGTGCACACCTTTCCTAATTTTAAACCATTTAGTGTTTCCTTATTCTATTTGAACAGCTGCCTCTTGGCCTATGCACAGATTCCTCACAAACACAATTAAGTGTTCCAGAATACTCATTCTCTGCAATGCTGTCCATAGCTAGGTATGATCCACACAATTGAAAGCCTTTGTGTAGTCAATAAAGCATAAATAAACATCTTTCCGATATTCTCTGCTTTCAGCCAAGATCCATATGACAGTAGCAATGATATCCCTCATTCCATGTCCTCTTCTGAATTGCCTTGAACCTCTGGAAGTTCTATATCAATGTATGGTTCCAATTGTTTTGTAATTGTCTTTAGCAAAATTATACTTGCATATGATTGCTTTCGATTGTGTGGATCATGAAAAGCTATGGACAACATTGAGAAGTATGAGTATTCCAGAACACTTAATTGTACTTCTAAGAAATCTGTACCTAGACCAAGAAGCAGTTGTT
>NW_006408618.1:7831865-7836902 GCF_000296735.1 Chrysochloris asiatica
GAGGTTGGCCCAGGATTGAACATTGTTTCGTTCTGCTGTGCATGGGGTCGCTATGAGTCGGTTCCGACTCGATGGCACCTGACAACAACAACAACAATGATATTAATGATATTGTCTGACAATTTCCATATTCCCTTGGGTCACCTATCTTGGAAAGGGCACAAATATGGATGTATTCCAATCAGTTGGCCAAGCAGTTGTCTTCCAAATTTCTTGGCTTACATGAGTTAGTGCTTCCAGTGCTGCATTAGTTTGTTGAAAGATTTCAGTTTGTATTCCATCATTTCCTGGAGCCTTGTTCTTTGCCAACACCTTCAATGCACTTAGAATTTTTCCTTCAGTGCCATAGGCCCTTGATCATATGCTACTTCTTGAAATGGCTGAACATCAACTATTTCTTTTTGGTACAGTAACACTGTTTATTCCTTCCATCTTCTTTTGATGCTTTCTGCATCATTTAATAATTTGCCCATAGAATATTTCAATAATTTCAAGTCTAGGCCTGAATTTTTTCTTCACTTCCCTCAGTTTGAGAAATGCTGAGTGTGTTCTTCCGTTTTGGTTTTCTAACTCAGGTTTATGCACATTTTATTATAATAATTGATTTTGTCTTCTTGAGCTGACCTTTGAAATTTTCTTTTCAGCTCTTGTACCTCCTCATTTCTTCCATTTGCTTTAGCATCTCTACTCTGGAAAGCAAGTTTCATAGTCTCTTCTGACATCCATTTTTGTCTTTTTCTTCTTTTTTGTCTTCTTAATGACTTTTTAGTTTCTTCTTGAATGATGTTCTTGATGTCATCCCACAACTCTTCTGGACTTCATGCAATGTGCAAGCAACCACAGTACGACAAACTTACAGACTAATGGTGGAAACGAATTTTAGTTCTCTGTAATTATCAAATTTTGTATTTTCACAAGTCACACAGAAAGGGAGGCAATGTTTAATAACCTCTACTTTCCAGAATGGGAGCATGGTGGCTCTATAGGATAAACATTGGACTGTAAGCAACAAGGTTGGCAGTTCGAGCCCTTCAGCCACTCTTTGAGAGAAAGATGAGGCGTTCTGCTACCACAACGATTTACAGCCTGGAAAACCCTTCACAGAGGATCGCTGAGTTGGAACTGACTCCATGGCACTCAACAACAATAACTACTCTCTGAAATATATTTCCCTAAATATGAAAACAACAATTCACTGGCATTTGCTCCAAACACCATCTCTCTTCTGTCCTTTCTATTGCCCCAAAGCCACAGATGAAAGGTCTTCCTAAACCCTCCAGGTAATGAGTATGTCAGGAGATGATACTTCTAACACAGTTGCTAACTTTTCTCTTCTCTCCTTTCCATTTCAAGTGGTGGTTCTTTCTTACAAGGCTTTCCCCACTCTTAACTTAAAAATAATTTTACGTACTAGAGAAGATGGAAGAAAAGAGAAATTGTGACGCTCTCTCCATCACCTGCTAAGATGGTGGCTACAATCCTTTGATTACCTTCTTTCTCTGAAGAGAGCTAAATTGTCCTTTCTACTGCCTATGGAGTTTTTCACAAATATAGGATCATACTGAGTTATCAGATTCCACAAGGACGTCAACAAGTTTATCAGTCAATAAATGTCAACTGAAGATCTCCCATGTGCCCAGAACTGCACTAAATGAAAGTCAGTTATGACTCATAGTGACCCTATACAGGGTTTCCAAGGAGTGGCTGGTAGGTTTGAACAGCCGACCTTGAAGTTCAAACTGACCCTGTGGTCCAGTGCACTATCTTTTAGCACCACACCAGGGTTCTGCTAAGTGAAATAGGAGATTCTAAAGTATAAAGGATCCCTGCTGGTGCTGCTAACCACAAAGTCAGAAAGTTCAAACTCACCAGTCACTTTATGGGAGAAAGATGAGGCTGCCTGCTCCTGTAAAGATTTATCGTCTTGGAAATCCTATATAGAGTTGCTGTGAATCAGAATTGACTAGATGGCTATGGATTTGTTTTGTTATGTTTTAGTTTAAAGAAGCATAAGATGTCCAAGTATTTTAAAATCTACTTGGGAAAGCAAAACTTATAAACATGAATTGATAATACTAATGATGAGGATGATGATGGCAGTTGCTCTTTATTAAATATTTTCTGTGTCCCAGGCATTCTGTGAAACACTTTGCATCTATTGTTTTTATCATTCTTGGTGGTTGGTGGTAAAACATTCCCTATTTTAAAGATAATGAAGCTAAGCAACAGAGAGATTAATTATTTTGCTCAAGGTCAATCATAAATAGAAGAGTTGGAACTTATATGCAGGTATATCTTACTCTAAACACAGTAAGTCCTAAATTACACAGTTGAGGCTTTAAGTAATATAAGAGTTTGGAGAAAAGAGGAAATTAGTGAGCCCAGAAAGTCACTGAAGGTTTCATGGAGGATTGGGCTTTGAAGAATAAACTGAAGATGACTAGGTAGTTAGGAACAACATGAATTACTCAGGCAAGGGCAATAAAGTCAGAAAAATGGGGGTGAGTGTGGTCAGAGAGAACATGAAAGACTTTAGCTTCAATGACATAGAGGTTTTAACTGGATAAATAATGAGCATGAAAGTTATACAGAGAGGAAGATGGGATGTACTGAATGAGTTCCTGAAAAACCAGAGCAGGAATTTTAAACTTCAAGTATCAGGGACAATAAAGGCTTTGCCAGAAGCTATCACCATGAGTCTGAATTAACTCAACGGCAACTGGTTTTTTAATAGGAAATGGCATGAGGCTGAAGAAGATGAGTCAGGCAGTGAAATGCAGACTGATTTAGAATGAAATGAATGTCTGGATGAATGGAAAGGCAAAATGACTAGCCAGAAGACAATGAGTAACAATACAGGCGTGGAGCTGTGTGGAGCAAATGCAGGGCAAAATCAAGGGGGTATTTTGGAAGAAATCACAGGTTGTTGTGTCAGATATGGATGTTGTTGTTAGGTGTCATTAAATCAATGGTGACTCATATGACAAATCAGAACTGTCCTACAGGGTTTTACAGGCTGTAATATCATCAGATCTTGATCTCATAGAGCCACTGAGTGGGTTGTTCTTAGGTACCATTGAGTCAGTACTGACTCACAGTGACCCTGTGCACAACAGAACGAAACACTGCCTGGTCCTGGGCCAGCCTCTCAATTGTCACGCTTGAGCCCATTGATGCTGCCACTTTGCCAATCCATCTTACTGGGGTCTTCCTCTTTTTCTCTGACCCTCCACTTTACCAAACATAATGTCCTTCTCTAGTGACTGCTCTCTCCTGACAATATGTCCGAAGTATGAGAGACAAAGTTTGACCATCCTGGCCTCCAAGGAGCTTCACTTCTTCCAACACAGATCTGTTGGTTCTTTTGGCAGCCCAATGGTACTTTCAATATTCTCCTTCAACACCATAACTCAAAAGCATCAATTATTCTATGGTCTTCCTTATTCACTGTCCAGCTTTCGCATGCATACGAGGTTACTGAAAATACCATGACTTGGGTCAGGTGCACCTTAGTCCTCAAGCTGACATGTTTGCTCTTCAACATTTTAAAAAGGTCTTGTGCAGCAGATTTGCCTAATGCAATATGTCATTTCATTTCTTGACTGCTGCTGCCATGAGTGTTGATGGTTGATCCAAGAAGAATGAAGTCCTTGACAACTTCAGTCTTTTCTCCATTGGTAAAAATGTTGTTTATTGGTCCAGTGGTGAGGATTTTCGTTTTCTTTACATTGAGATGCAATCCATACCAAAGGCTGTGCTCTTTGATCTTTATCAGTAAATATTTTAAGTCCTTTTCACTTTCAGCAAGCAAGGTTGTATCATCTGCATATCACAGGTTGTTAATGACTCTTCCTCCAATCCTGATGCCACGTTTTTCTTCATATAATCCTGCTTCTCAGATTATTTGCTCAGCATGCAGGTTCAGTAAGTATGGTGAAAGAATACAACCCTGTCACACACCTTTCTTAATTTAAAAAAAAATTAGTGTTCCCATATTCTGTTCAAACAACTGCCTCTTGGTCCAGGTACAGATTCCTCATGAGCACAATTCAGTGTTCCAGAATACTCATACTTCGCAATGTTATCCATATCTTGTCTTGATTCACACAATTGAAAGCCTTTGCGTAGTCAATAAAGCACAGGTAAGCATCTTTCTGATATTCTCTGCTTTCAGCCAAGATCCATTGGACATCAGCAATGATATCCCTTGTTCCACGGCCTCTTCTGAATCCGGCTTGAACCTCTGGAAGTTCTCTGTCAATGTATGCTTGTAGCTGTTTCTGTATTACCTTTAGTAAAATGTTACTCACATGGGATATCAAAGATATTGTCTGATGATTTCTGCATTCCATTGGATCACCTCTCTTTGAGATGGGCACAAATACAGATCTCTTCCAATCAGCTCGCTAGATAGTTGTCTTCCAAATTTCTTGTCATAGATGAGAGAGTCCCTCCAGTGCCACTTCACTTTCTTGAAAGATTTCAATTTTTATTCCATCAATTCCTGGTGCCTTGTTCTTTTCCAGTTCCTTCAATGCACTTAGGACTTCTTCCTTCAGTATCATTGGCTCTTGATCATATGCTACCTCTTGAAATGGATGAACCTCAACCATTTCCTTTTGGTACAGTGACTCTGTGTATTCCTCCCATCATCTTTTGATGCTTTCTGCCTCATTCAGTAATTTGCCCAAGAATCCTTCAATAACAAAAGTCAAGGCTTGAATTTTTTCTTCAGTTCCCTCAGTTTGAGAAATGCTGAGCGTGTTCTTCCCTTTTGGTTTTCTGACTCCAGATCTTTACACATTTCATTATGATATTTGACTTTGTCTTCTTGAGCCAACCTTGGAAATTTTCTTTTCAGCTCTTGCACCTCCTCATTTCTTCCATTTGCTTTAGCATCTCTACACTGGAGAGCAAGTTTCAGTGTCTCTTCTGACATCCATTTTTGTCTTTTTCTTCTTTTTTGTCTTCTTAATGACTTTTTGCTTCCTCCCTGGATGATATTCTTGATGTCATCCCACAACTCTTCTGGTCTTC
>NW_006408618.1:7837002-7838412 GCF_000296735.1 Chrysochloris asiatica
CTGGAGAAGGAATTCAGAAAAATGATTATAAAATGTATCAAAACACTATACAATGGAGTTGAGAAAAATAAGGAAGAAGTCAGGAAAGTGCTACAGGAACTATCAAATAAGATAAAAACAGCATTGGAAATAATCCAAAACCTACAGAAAGAGGTCCAAACAATTAATAATAGAATATAAGAAATGGACAATACACTGAAAGGACAGAGGAGTAGAATCGAAGAGATAGAAGCCAGAACTAGTGAGCTAGAAGATAAATCTCTCAATACTATTAAGATAGAAGAGCAAACACAAAAAAGGATAAAAAATCTGAAGAAGGCCTAAGATTAATGTTGGATAACATGAATCGGAATAACATAAGAATTATTGGCATTCCAGAACAGGAAAAATCACACAAGTCCACAGAAGAGACAGTTGAAGAGCTTCTGGAAGAAAATTTTCCTATCATCCTAAAAACTGAAAAGATAAGCATTCAAGAAGCTCAATGAACCCCACGATGGATAGACCCTAAAAGACAATCACCAAGACATACAATAATCAAGGTCTCCAAAATAAAAGATAAGGACAGGATCCTGAAAACAGCTAGGGAAAAGTGAAATATAACATACAAAGGCAAGCAAATCAGATTAAGCTCGGATTTCTCAACAGAAACCATGCAGGCAAGAAGGCAATGGGGAGTCATATATAAAACCCTGAAAGAAAAAAAACTGCCATCCAAGAATCCTCTACCCAGCAAAGCTGTCAATCAAATATGATGGTGTAATCAAAGCATTTCAGGATAAACAGAAGCTAAGGGATTTTGCTAAAACCAACCCTGTTATGAAAAACATCCTAAAGGAAGTTCTGTGGATTGAGAACCAACAAGAACACATAACAACTACAGAATGACATACATGGCAGCTTCAACCTGAACTCAGTCGACAAATGAAAGAGTCAAGAACAGAATAAAATGATAAGAACAGAGGATCTGGGAGGTCAGTCTATGATCAAAACATTTACAATGTGATAAAAGGTAAACACAGAGGAACAGAGACCCAAGTGGTGGGAAGGTCAGGTACAGTACTGGATAAAATAGACTGTCTTAAATGGAGGGAAGAACTAATGGAATCTAAGGTAACCATAATGGGGTTGGGGTGGAGGGTTTACTTTGGGTGTTGGGGAGGGCAATACAAGAAGGAGGGAGGAGGCAGAAGAACAAGATAGATAGAGATACACTGAGACAGGTTTGCATGGCCTAGTGGGACAGAGGTAAATAGTGACGCATACTCAACCTTGGAACAACAGGGCTCTGGGATACAGGGATGTAGGTATAGCTTGAAGAGGGTAAATAATATTAAAATCCTTGACTGCCTTATGAATATTAGTTTCCCTTGCCTACTATTGTAAAATAGACACTTGAGTGGGATAGAA
>NW_006408618.1:7838512-7843920 GCF_000296735.1 Chrysochloris asiatica
CTTGATGTCATCCCACAACTCTTCTGGTCTTCAGTCTTTAGTGTTTAATGTATCAAATCTGTTCTTCAGATGATCTCTAAATTTAGGTGGGATATTTTCAAGGTCATATTTTGGCTCCCTTGTACCGGTTTTAATTTTCTTCCTCTTTGGCTTGAACTTGCATATGAGCAACTGATGGTCTGTTCCACAATAATAGTGGTATTAACTAGTCTTCCTTGTAGACACATGGATATTATCCTATCACAGACAGCATTGTACCTCATGACTGATCTGGATATGTTCTTATTGATGATGAATGCAACACCATTCCTCTTCAATTTGTCATTCCTGTCAGATTCAAAATGGCCAATGCCAGTCCATTTCAGCTCACGAATGCCTAAGATATCAATGTTTATGCATTCTATTTAATTTTTGACAATTTCCAATTTTGCTAGATTCATACTTCGCATATTCCATGTTCTGATTATTAATGGATGTTTATGGCTGTGTCTCTTCCTTTTGACTTGTGCCCCAGCAGCAAATGCAGGTCCCAAGGGCTTTACTCCCATGGGTTTTACTCCATTCACGTCACCCACAGCACCACACCAGGACTCCACCACTCATTCACTGCCATTGAGTCGTGATAGAGACCCTATAGAACAGAGTAGAACTGCTCTATAGAGTTTCTGAGGCTGTAAATCTTTATGGGCACTGCCAGCCATCTTCTTTCTCCTGCAGAGTTGGTGGTTAGCTGTTTACCTCACCACAAAATATGATAAGAAGTCAAAGAGAAAGCATCTGTCTTATTAAACTCACTGCCATTGAGTCAATTCTGATTCATAACAACCTTAGAAAGGGTTTCAGAGACTGTAAATCTTTATGGGAGGGACAGCTTCATCTTTTCCCCTCAGAGTGCTAGTGGGTTTGAACCATCCTTATGGTTAGCAGCCCGACACTTATCCTACAGTGCCAACAGAGCTCCTCCACTGTATTGCTGTTATTAGTGCCATCAAGTAGTTCTGACTCATAGCCAGTCTGTATAGAGTCTCCAATGAGTGCTGGTGGGTTTGAACCAACAGCTTTGTGGTTAGTAGTCCATTGCTGATCCTAATCCATGGTATTAGAAACTGCATAATAACAAAAACTCATTATTTTTCTAAGTATTTATAGAACTTTTGTGGGCTTTTGGCTGTTAATTACATTACTCAAAAAAAAACCCAAATATACACAATATTACTTTCATGCTCCAATGTAATGGGAAAATCCAAACTAAACAGGTAAGCAGGTTACTTATAAATCTTTGAAAAAAATCTTAAAAACTCTATTACATGCTGCAAATCTCTAAGAATGAAATAAAGAATCAGTGTTGTCAAAACTAATTTGATCACAGAATTCGTTTATTCTAGACCATCTTTTTGGGCATCTTATTCCACAGAATCTACTTTAGGAAATTCCTTAATAGTTATTTTATTATGACCCTCCTACGGGCCAGATGCTTTACCAGCTGTATGATTTTTAGCCCTTACCACTCTGTGATACAATCATTATCCCCATTTTGCAGATGAAGGCACTGAGGCTCAGAGGCTTTAAATTATTTGTTTAAAGCCACTGCCTAATCCTTCTCCTCCCTTTACTTCATGCTCTCTTCCAGTTATAGATAAACAAGATCTTCAAAATCAGATTTCGCCAGCTAACTCTGGAACACCTGATTACTGGATTTTTCTAAGTTGTCCTTAACAAGTTCTAAAGTCTTTTCTGGGATACAGCATTTCATGTGTCCTGAGCTTGCTATTGGTGGTGTTGTTATTGGGTGCCATCGAGTTGGTTCCAACTCATAGCAGCCCTAAATACAATTGGACTGAACATCGCCCAGTCTTGCATGAACCTCACAATCCTAAGGTAAAGCCCTTTGTTACAGCCACTGTGTCAATCCATCTCACTGAGGATCTTCTCTTTCTCATTGCTCCTCTACTTTACCAAGCATGATGTCCTTCTGCAAGGAATGGTCTCTCCTAATAACATGTCCAAAGTACATAAGACAAAGCCTCGTGATCCTCACTTCTAAGGAGCATTCTGGATGTATTTTTTCTAAAACAGATTTGTTTGCTTTTCTAGCAGTCCATGTCACATTTAAGATTTTTGGGGATCTCTGGTAGCGTAGTGGTTACGAATCAGGCTGTGAACCACAAATTCAGCAGTTCGAAACTACCAGCTGCTCCGTAGGAGAAAGATGAGGCTTTCTGCTCCTGTAAAGATTTACAGCCTCTGAAACCCTGTGCAGGGTTGCTGTGGGTCGGAACTGACTCGATGGCACTTAACAACAACAAATAATACAAAGATATTAATTTTTCTTCAGTCTTCCTTATTCATTGTTCAGCTTTCCCCATGCATATGAAACCATTAAAAATATGGCTTTGGTCAGACACAATTTGGTCCTCAAAATGATATTTTTGCTTTTTAAAAGTTTAAGGAGGTCTTTTGCAGCAGATTTTCCCAGTGTAATATGTTGTTTGATATCTTGACTGCTGTTTCTACAGGAATTCATTGTGGATCCAAGTAAAATCAAGTTCTTGTCAACTTCAATTTTTTTCTCTATTTATCATGATGTCACTTATTGGTCCAGTTGTGAGGATTTTTGTTTTCTTTATGTTCAAGTGCAATCCATTCTGAAAGTTGCTGTCTTTCATTTTCATTAGTTAATGCTTCATGTCCTCATCACTTTCAGAGGCTAGGTTGTCATCTACTGTTAATGAGTCTTTCTCCAGTGCTGAGGTTGTATCCTTCTTCATAACAGCATCCACTCCATTGGCATTCACTTCTGTTATACATGGCTTCCGGTGGTATCATTCAGATTTTAGATTACACCTCTCCCTTTGTTCTCCAGAACCTGACACCAACAAACATGACAGCACAGGCAGGAGAGAGCACAATGAGCAATGTTCAGCTTCTTAATGCAGGCAGATGTGACGTGGGGAGGAGGGGGTACACTGATGCCTCACACATCCCTGGACTTGACATGCACCAGGCCAGTACTCGCAACTGTCAGTGTAACAAACCACGTAGTGTTAAATTTGAATGAAAACCAATGAAAAGAGAGTAAGAAAACATATGGTCTGAATGATAAGAATCAGAGTGTTTATGAAACATGACTTCTAGCTACTGCTGGGAAGCTTTAGTAGTTTAAACAAATCTGAGTCCTCCCCAACCCATTCTTAGTCTTTCACATACTTCCCTAACTCATATCTACCCAAAACTTGCATAAGAAACAACTATTGTGAATATCCCTATAGTAAATAGACGAATGTGTGTGTCTTAAACACTAAGAGATCAGAAGAATCACTGTTAACAATTTCCCCTGTGCTAGGCCAGACTGCTGCAGAAATCCAACAGCCTTTCCTCAGAAACCCTATACAGGGCTGCTATGAATCAGAATCGACTTGCTGGCACTGATCAACAATCATCAACAATCATAGTAACGTATAGTTAAGAGTAGATGACCTACTACCTGATCTGTTATCCTATGACTCTTGTCCTGGGCAGCATTGTGAGCTGATATCAAATCAACGGATACACCCAAGTAGTATAAGAAGACCCTGAAGTCCTCCTGGGTTTTTGCACATGAAAAACTAAATGCATAGCCCTGGGAGGCAAGAATAATGGGCTATCAAGCCCTAGGTTCCACTTTCAGTTTGCTATATGCTGTGGTGTGAGCACAGACTAGTGTCTGCACATGGTGGGCATCATTTTTCTCCTCTCAAATGTCTGAGGTGCTGGACTGCCACTTAGAGTAGAGGGAGAATCCTATGGCAAGTACACAGGGTCTGCAGACAGGCGTCATGGCTGGTGAATGGTTGTAGTGTCCATCAGGTAAAGGATCTGAAATAATACACCCACCCTGGAGATGTTCCATGAGAAAGAACTTGGATAGGAAAGGTATCACTCCTGATTTCCAATCGAAAGCAAAGACACTGTGACAGAGCACAATTCATAAAAGACTTCACCAAACAGTCATAATACATCACCCACATCCTTAGTTTATCAACAACCCACTGCCACTGACTTGATTCCAACTCACAGCAACCATAGATAGGAGTTCTGAGACTGTAAATCTTTATAGGAGTAGACAGGCTCCCTCATCATTCTCCCACAGAACAGTTGGTGGGTTTGAACTGCCAACCTCATAGTTAGCAGCCCTGTGCCTAACCCACAGTACCACCATGATGGTGAGAAGTGCAGTCTCTGTGAAATATACAAATAATGTACATTCCTTCATATATCTTATCATTACCATTATTTGTCAGGGATCTTGCAGTTGTAATATTTTACGATTCTCTCTAAGGTTCAAACTCACTAGCTGCTCCTCAGAAACCCTAAACAGGGTCACTATGAGTTGTAACCTACTCAATGACACTTAACAGACATATAGCAGTGTCCACTCTGACTCATGAGATCCCATGTGTAACAGAGTACAACTAGGCTGCATAGGGTTTTCAATGATTCATTTTTCAGAAGCAAATCTCCAAGTACTTCTAGGTGGACTTGAACCCCTCCAATCTTTCAGTTAGTAACCAAACCTGTTCACCATGGACACCAAACAGGGACTCTTAGTTCAGTTTTTGTTGTTGTTGTTGTTGTTATTGTTAAATACCATTGAGTCAGTTTCAACTCATAGCAACCCCATATAGGATTTCAGAGGAGCAACTGGTAAGGTTCAATGACTGATCTTGCGGTTAGCAATTCAGTCATTATTCTAAAGCACCACATCAAGACATTTCTACTTTGATACACATGGGGTCTCAAGAGTCAACGTCAACTTCAGATGCTAGTAGAATCTTCACACTTGCAATTTTACATCCCCAGCTCTGAGGTCCTGATCTGCTCATGCAATAACAAGCTTAATTTCTCCACTTGTATATTTCTATGGCAACTCAAAATTGCCAAGTCTACCAGACAACTCTCTATTTCCACATCCCTCAGTTTATTCTTTTCCATCTCACCCAAACTAGTAAAACACATTTCTGCAAAATCAAGTGCTCAAGAAGAACAAACAAGATGGCAGATCGGGTGGAAGTGCAGTAAGGTGCTCCATCAGCAACAAAACAGAATACTCGACCAAGCAGGCTCAGGGGATGGTCTCAGAACTCTGAACCACATATAAAGGAATATTTATAAGGTTGGAAGGCTAACAGCGGGTGGTATTTGTGGCAGAAGCAAGAAATCCATTGCTTTCTAGTCCGGCACGCTCAGCTGCTCCAGGAGCCACCATCTTGGGTGAGACCAAGTGGGGGTAGGATCAGAGCGGCCACAGATACCAGGAAGAACTGCGGAGATAAAGGTGTGGACATTCTTTTCTTTTAGTATCTGTTCATTGATCCCTTGCTGTTTGAGCACCTCCATTCTGGTGACTATAGGGGTTTCTGAGCTAGTGG
>NW_006408618.1:7846221-7891955 GCF_000296735.1 Chrysochloris asiatica
GATTCAATAGTGAATAATTGTTATCATGACTAATCGTGACTGTCACAATTGTAAAGGTAGACGTTTTGTAACAAAAAAAGGGGAGTGGTTAATCTTACAGTCCAGAAACAGAGGACCCTAGGACCATAAAAAGAGGAACGCACAAATAGAAAGCGTGACCTTATCCAGAGAAGCAGCAGCGCCAGAGATGGAGGCAGAGATGGGGGCATGGAGAGGGGGAGCGGCTGAGGACTCTAGATTCATGGACTAAGAAGAGAGGGACTCAGAGCTGGTGGCCAGGAGCAGACTTGCAGAATGTGTCCTTTGGACATGTAAATTATTATATATGCCTGAGTGATTTTTTTGTTTGTTTGTTTTTTAAAAAAGCTAAAGTTTCATTACCAATGTAATAAAACAAGGTATTTGATTTGTTGAATGTAAAACTGATAATATGCCCTGTAAACTTTCACTCAATCCACAATAAGAACCTTAAATTAAAAAAAAATCAAGTGCTCAAGCAAAATCCAGAAACTATCTAGATTCTTTTTCCCCCACTCCTCTCTCTACCATAGCCATATTAAAGCATATCTCTGTTCCCTGATTTGCTCTAGATCTGTTCCTTTCTATCCCCACTGCCTTAACTACTGCTTTAAGTCCCTAATTAGTGTCTCTGTGTCTACTCTGGCTTCCCTTGTGCCCCTTCACCATGCAGTGCAGATGTGATCCCAAAACATACAGCTGATTGGGGCATTCAGCTCAGCAGCTTCCTACTCAGCATCCTAGCCTAGGTCTGCAGGGCTCTGCAGAGCCTGCCCCAGGCTTTCCAGCCTTGTGCACAATTGCCTTTCCCTTCTTCACTCTCATCCAACCCCACTAGTTTCCCTGCCTTAGGCCTTTGCATTGGCCACTCCCTCTTCCTGAGGTGCTTTCCCTCCAGCTCATTCAGCAAGTTGCTGCACACATGCCATTCTTCAGGAAGGCGTTCCCTGACCATCCCCTCTAAATGAACCACTGCTTCTGTTACTCTATTGCAGAACCGTCTTCTCACTCTCATCTCCCTTTCAAAATGTGTAATCGTTTTCTTTATTTACTTGCTTGCATTCTGTCTCCCACAATGGTTTTCTCATGAAAGCAGGAATCATTTCTCTTACACAGTATTGTTTGCCCAATGCTGGGCACAAAGTAGATAATAAATATTCATTGAATCACTAATGCATAAATGAAACAAAAATTTCAAGGAATGATTGAGTTATAAGACAGATGACCTTCGTTCTCATTTTCCAGAATTCTAGTGTGGTACTTTAGGATAAGCAGAGGACTGCTAACTGCAAGGTCAGCAGTTCAAACCCATCAACTGCTCCTTTGAAACTCTGTACAGGGTCAATACGAGTCAGAACCGACTCAACAACACTTAACACAACAACAAGCAGCAGCCCAAGGAATGCAGGATAAATGATCTGTACACACTCCAATATATTAATTGCCCTTGAAGAAAGATACTGCGGAAACTCTGAAGCAATCGTATTTATTCTTTGTACATGGTCCTGTAGAAGAAAGCAGAGACCATTAAAGCTTTGGGGCTTTCATTTCCTCATTATCCTCCTTCACATTACTGTGATCACTATTGAATATGAACCCACTGTGAAGAGAATCTATGGCAACACCTACGGGGAGTTGTAAAGAAGTAGGCCCAGAGTCCCTGCTTTCTAAGGGGAGAAGTCAAACAGACCAAATAAAAATACATAGAGTTGTGAAGGCCCCAAACACATCAATATAAACAGAACCAATTACCACAGTTATCGACTAGACTTGTCATAAACTGACAGCAGGGACCATGGGAGTTGGCCTGGGCAATGGAGACTTACAAAGAGGGCATTACATCCCACCTCTGTAGAAAAAAAAAAACCTGACGAAAACCAAAATCAACCCAAAAACATAGAAGACTGTCCAGGGAATCTAGGCTGTGTGTTTATCCTATTACACTATTTTTCCTTGTCACCTTTCACAATTTTACTCACAAAGTACATATTTTAACTGGCAGAATAATGGAGAAGTTGAGCTAGAGAAATGTTTCTTCCTAACTGTCTTTTTTCCTTTCTTTTTGAGTCAGCAGCAGCAAAAATATTTTCAGGTCTTTTTGAACCTGCTGGGTTTCTGCATTTGTTTTCACAGGGGGGCCCTGGTGGCATTAAATTCTAAATAAGTGGAATGAAAGCTGTCTCTAACGCATGTTGATGGGCTCTGTATTGTTAGGGCTTAGCCGAGCTTTATAATTATGTTGGGCTTAAATGAGAGACCAGTGTGACCACTTTCTGGGGCTTCAGGGGATGGAGTCTGTTTAGCAGATGTTGTTGCTTCTGCAGTCTGACCATGAACACTCCACAAACAACCCCTCTCAAATCTGCCAGGCAGTGGCTGGGGACACCCCATGTGTCCAGGAGATGTTCCAACTTAGCCTGGTGTATCCTCCCCCTAGAACTGCTGCTATGTTGCACAGAGGTATTTTTTACCCACATTTCTCCATACATGTCCCTTTACCTCCCTTCAGTCCCCCTGAGTGCGGCCTCCTTCATTATAAGCAGTTTGGTAGCTGACAGAATGTAGATAAACCCTGCTTTCTGAGAAGTTCTCCAAGAAAAAGAATGAACGCTCACGGTGGGTCAATGCCTGAGCGGCACAAATGATAAGTGCACAACTACTAGCCAAAGGAGCTCTGGTAGCGTAGTGGTTACGGATCAGGCTGTGAAACCCCAAGGTCAGCAGTTCAAAACTACCAGCTGTTCCATGGGAGAAAGATGAGGCTTTCTGCTGCCGCAAAGATTGACAGCCTTGGAAACCCTGTTCAGGGTCACTATGGGTCAGAACCAACTCGACGGCACTTAACAACAACAACTAGCCAAAATGCTGGTGTTCAAACATACTTACAGGAACCTTAGAAGATCATTGAAAATCTTATGGAGCACAACTCTACTTCAACACTCATGGGATCACCATGAACTGGAATTGACTTGATGGCAACAATCAACAACAACAACCACTCAAGGTGGGGAATGTGTTCTGGGTCTTGCAATTTCTTACTCCTCCTTTTCTTTGGGTTCTCCTGAGAACTCAGCCATGGAGTCCTGTCTATACTGATGAGTCAATTCCAAGGAGAGAAGTGGCTGGCAAAGGAAATAGTTATAGCTTTATCATTTAGGATTAGCACAGTGCCTGATCTACACTAGATGCTCAATATATATTTTTAAAATAAATTCACAAACATTACCTTGCAAAGTAATGCACAGCTTTCCCTCCACGTGTTGCCAATTGAGACTTACACAGCACTGACTCTGCAGATGACAATTCACTGGTGGTGGTGGTGGTGTGCCATGGAGTCGGTCAGATTACCTCATCTTTCTCCCATGGAACACTTGGTAGTTTCGAACCGCTGACATTGAGGTTATCAAGCCGACTCGTAAACACTAAGCTACCAGAGCTCCTAAAACCAAGTGGTAGTAAAGTAAAAGTGCACCTGAGAATGTTAAGACAAGGAAGTTGATCTGGTTGAGGAACTATCTCCTTAGCATCAGTAACAGAGACATCAGTTATGTATTTTGGAACCTATGACTGTACTATTCATCATCTGCATTTTGTTGTGTCATTGGCACTTAGGGCCAGGTTTAAAAATGATGTCACTACCCTCATTTTAAAAATTACTTAATACTTATCTAATGTATTTATTGCTGATTTCCTTGAAGTTGGTTTTCTTACTTTTTTTTTTTTTTAAAGTCTCTTCTTTATGTATTCTAATACATAACTGAACCACAGTACCTGACTGGGACAAATGGTTAGTTAAGTTAATGTGCTCAGCTGCTAACCAAAATATTGGAGGTTTGATTCTACCCAGAAGCACCTCAGAAGGAAAGCCTGGGGATCTACTTCAAAAAAATTGGTCGTTGAAAACCGTATGGAGACTAACTTTAATCTGACACACATGGTGTCACCTTGTCAACTCAACGACAACTGGTTAATTACTAAACTACCTTCCAAAAGATTCCATGAGCTTCAGGAAGACTCTGTCTTTGACAACAGAGGAGTGCAAACTAAAAGTGGGATGGAAATGGCTAGTGGCCCAACAGATGAGCTTAGATGAAAGAGGGTTCTTTTTGTTGGTATAGGTCAAATACTTTCACGTCTCGTGTTTCATGTTAGACCTAAAACTATATCCTTTCACCATCCACAAAGACTCTCTTCCTGCTCACTTGATAAAACTAAAGGATAGTAAAGAAAGACTACTGCTGTTTTGTACAACATTCATTGGTAGCTTGGAACGAAAGGACAATCACAAATTGGAAGTACACAAATGGACCAACGAGTCCTGGTCAATAATCCCAGTTCTACCTTGAGCTTAATGACTTGGTTTTCATGGGCAGCCTGTTCGTTTCTTTTCCAAATTCCAGAACATGGTATTATTCATACAGAAGCATGCACACACACACACACACACAGACACCACTAAAATCTGGAGGCATAGGAGAAGAAATGAAGGGATGCAGCCAGAAGGTTGAAGGGGAGGATGTTTGCGGAGATGCTGTTTCAGACCACTACACTGTCATTTCCTTTGGAAAGGGGAGAGAAAGAGAAAACATCATGGCATTCACTCATGTATTCTTTCAATAAACATCTATTGACTGCCTGCTCGATGCAGTGCATGACATTATACACTGCAAGAGATGGAGTCAGGAGGATCATTCAGGATGCATTGTCATCGTTGCCACCTTTCAACAGTTGTTAACCCACTCATACCTCTGAGAACACAAAATTGTTCCTCTGAAAAGGGATTTTTACTTGAAATTGGGAAACTTGATTAGCCTAATAAAAACACAAAACCTACTAATCATTCATCCTCCAGCCCCAATATCCAGTCATGTTTGAACTTGAGCTATTAATAGGGCCAGGACCCACCCCCTCTGGGGTACTGTATGCATCTGTATGCAGGTGGTAGGGCGCAGCGGCACAGACTTTGAATCACAGGTAAATGGGAAGGCTCATACAGCTGAACACTTCATGAGTCTTTCTCTTCTGGTAGATGCACTAGACAGCTCCTCTGCACTAAAAGACAGTACCACCAGACTGCTTATCAAAAAGCTCCCCAGGAAGTGGTTGATCTTGTAAGCCCAGGAGCAGAGGACCCTGGACCATCAAAAGAGAAGAGTGGGTGTGGAATGTGGGACCCCATTCAGAGAAGCGGTGATGCCAGAGATGGAGGCAGAGATGATGATGTGAAGAGATGAAGTGGCTGGGGACTCTAGACTCATGGAGGGAGAGGGACTGTGTGCTGACAGCCAGGGGGCAGACTTGCAGGGTATGCCCTTTGGGTATTTGAATGATTATATATTCCTGAGTGTTTTGGTGTACATCAAAAACAACCAAAAAACAGAGGGAATAGAAGCAAATACTGTTGAATGATGATGCATGGAGGGAACTGTACTCATTGCAATGAAATGAAATATGATAGGATGAGTGTAAAGCTGATATTCTCCCTTGTAAACTATCACTCAATTCACAATAAAAACTTAGAAAAAAAACAAAAAACAAAAAACTTCCCTGGGGCGCTGCTCCACAGAAGCACATTTTTTTTTTTTAATGTCTTCTAAACATTTATTTTGATTTATTTTCATAAGAAAAACATGCCTACCCTTACACTCTATGAATCTTCTTGCATTTTTTCCCCTAATCTTAGTCCTTGCAACTTAGTATATTGGTTATTACACTGAACTGAATATCTTAAACCTTTGAAGAACTCAGAAACCAATGAGTTGATTTTATTTATTTTTTACATCTGAACATGATGATGATCATAACTTTGATTTGGTCCAAAACTTGGACATGGTTACTCTTTTGAAGGAGACATGTAAATAAAGGATTCTGGGAGAAGAGAGATTTATATACTGTGACACCCAGGTAATAATCTGCTTAACTTATATAAATCCTGTGGCAATGCAGAACTTTAGGAGAGAGATGCAAAACCTAAGTCACATTTCTCCTGATTTGGTAAACTCTCAGAAATGTCCAGAATCCTTTCAAAATGTAGACTTATATTGGAATCTGTCCACGGAGTTTCCCTTTAGGCTTTTTTTTTAGAAGGCACATTCTTATAATCCTCTGAAAAATCTCTTATATGGGTGAGAGACATGGGGTTTATTTTCTGGCCTATTCCCAGCAAAGGTACAGCAACTAGGACTGACAATGGTTAGCAAAGAATGTGAAACTGATCCTGATTTCTGTAATGGAGGTTTGACCCCTTGTTCCACCAGTCTGATTAATAGGCAATTGTGCATTCTGAAATAAATACCTGTTTTTCTGTGAAGAGTGACTTTCTTCTGGGCCAAGTTTCACTGATACCCATTTGGAGTTTTAATTGGTTACTATCTGATCAAAAATAGTGAACTGTGCTACAATTTTAATTCAAAGAATGCTGGCAATATAAGCTGTTGTTGTTGTTGTTGTTAGTGTTGTCAAGTCAGTTCCGACCCATAGTGACCCTATAGAGGGTTTCCAAGGAGCAGCTGGTGAGCTTGAACCACCGACCTTGCAGTTCAAAGCGATTTTAGTTCAACAGCCCATTAACCCACAGTGCCACACCAGGACTTCAGCAATATAAGTAGTAATAGGCATAATAAATAAATCCCCATGCACATTATGTGTATTCAATCCCAAACAATCTTGTGAGGTAAGAATTCATAGCGCTGTTTTACAGGCGTGGAAACTGAGGCTCATGTACATTGAGTATACTTCCCAAGGTTCACAGTTGCTGAACATTGAGATGTGGATCTGATGACTTTAACCCATTCTGCAAACAACCACACCAAACTCCTCCGAATACATCAGTTAAGCTGACCTGTTTAGCCTGAGCCTGGCATGCGGAAATGTTGCATTCTGTTATCACAAGTGGATAGTATTTGCTGAGGTTATAGAGCCTCAGAAGACTGGAAGCAGAAGAAGCTTAAGTATCATGGAATTCAAGATAGTTCTTATACATTTGTTGTTGTTGTTATGTGCCGTGGAGTTGGTTCCGACTCATAGCGACCCTGCACAGGGTTTCCGAGGCTGTTAATCTTTATGGGAGCAGAACGCCTCATCTTTCTCCCGCAGAACCGCTGGTAGTTTCTAACTGCTGACCTTACGGTTCGCAGCCCGATTCATAACCACTATGCTACCAGAGCTCCTTTAGTTCTTATACATATGAGAACATTATTTTGAAGAGGGTTGAATCATGTGTACAACATCAGGTAGCTGGTTCATGATTCAACTGAGATAAAGAATAGTGGTCTCGTGACTCCCAATACAGAGCTTCTTCTCCTCATCATGCTGCCATAGAATACGCCAGGCAATCGAGACATTCTTCTTACTGTTGAAAAGACAATGCACTCCACACCAAAGAGAACACCTCATGTATTGTCCGGTCACCTCATATGCATGTGAAAGCTGGAAAGTGAATAAAGAAGACCATAGAAGAATTGATGCCTTTGAGTTATGGTGTTGGAGGAGAATCTTGAATGCCATGGGCTGCCAAAAGAACCAACAGATCTGTGTTGGAAGAAGAGCAGCCAGAACGCTTCTTTTAGAGGCCAGGATGGCAAAACTTCTTCTCTCATACTTTGGACATATTATCAGAAGGGACCAGTCACTAGAGAAGGAGATCACGTTTGGTAAGATGGAGGGTCAGAGAAAAAGAGGAAGACCTCCAGCGAGATGGATTGGCAAAGTAGCAGCATCAGTGGGCTCAAGAGTAGCAACAATTGTGATGTTGGCCCAAGACCGAGCAGTGTTAGTTTTCTTGTACATAGGGTTGCTATGAGTCAGTACTGATTCGAAGACACCTAACAATAAGTAACAACATTGTCCTATCACAGTTTTGCCATTTGGCAGAGAAGCTCCCCTTGTAACACCTTTTCTCTAGCAATCTTGTTTTTCCAACTTGTTTCTTGCAGAGATAAGCTGTGAGTTGTTGAATGGAGCTTACAACTTGATAAAAATGAAAAACTCAGTAGATTCATGTCCTGTGCTGCTAATCCTCTAGCCATATACTTATTTCACAATAGCCACCCCACATGGCCCTTGATCTACATGTTGGAAAAAAGAGAACGGGATAAACAAATGGATGCCATTTTAGCTTGCCAAATCTCGGAAACAGATGAAGCTTGGCCAAAGGTAGAGTTTCTTCTTTGCGTATTCTATCACAGCATCCAAGTCTCTCTGGCTCTCCCATGTCATACTGTTTTATCAGTGTTTTAATTCCTGTGTACCTCCTATGTGCCCTATTTAAATTAAGGGGTCTGGGAATTTGAAAATATGTAAGATTTTTGCCTTTGCTGTTTTCTCTGGCTAGATTGTTCCATACCCAGATCTGTACATGGCGTGGTCCTTCATATCTTCTGGGACTCAGCTCAAAATTACTCCTCATCACCGTTACCAAGTCCTTGTCTGCTGAGCACCCTCTCCCATGCTAATCAGCCCCTGACTCTCCAGCTAAATTCTGTTACATTTTTATTTTCTATGTGACATCTCTCACGACCTGGAATTATTGCTTTACTTGTCATTGTCTGTTCCTCCACACTAGGATAGGAGCTCCATGCAAGCAGGAACTTTTTCTGCATCATTTATCACTGTAGGCTTAAGGTCTAGACCAATGCCTACCAATAGAAAGTGCTCAGTAGATACTTACTAAATGAAGGCATGCATAAGCCCATTCTCAGAAAGGCAAAACTTACACACTGGGAGAAATTGAGAGTAATCCAGGACATTATATCATAGATTTCCAGATGTGTGGTATAGACAATAAGTGATTCTTGCCAAGTCATAATTCCTTGAAAGGGGTTTGCCAACACTACCTGAACTGTCCTTTAACTAAAATACTATTCAGGTCAAAATGTAAAAACTCAACCCCCTTTCAAGACTAAGACTCAATGGGAATACACGTTCTGATTGGAGACCACGTTCGTCACTGATAAGGGGAAATGAGGGAAAAACAGCAATGAAACTGTGAGCTGAGTCCTACAACATTCAATAGACTCCTATGAACCCAGGTGGAGACCTACTAGGCTAGCAGTGTGACAAGACCTGGGGACTTTTGGGCCCAGAGTCAGTGACACAGCCACAGAGGACTAGAGTGGAGAGTGAAGCATCCAGCTGATAAGATGAGAGGGCATATGAACAAGAACATGTTGCCAATTCCTTCCAGTGTTCTGCACACATGCATGTGTAATCAGGGAAAGCCCTGGCCTAAAGGGGAAGCCTTCTAGAATAGGCCTCCTGCCCATGCCACTGCTGCATGACAATGGCCCCAGAACAGAACCATTGAGCTTACTGTGCCATGACTATAGCACTGAAGCCCTGGACAAGAACACGGGCAAGAAGGGAGCTTACTGTCTGTCAGTCTTCAAGAAAAGTCTACAGCCTTGCTACTCAGAGTGTGTTCCTTGAACCAGCAGCACTGGGGGCTTGTTAAAAATGCAGCATCTCAGGCCCTGCACGGGCATACTGAATCAGAATCTCCATTTTAACAAGGCTTCAGGTGACATGAGGGCATGGAAAAATTCCATTATCTTTTCATTTCACTTTTCCATGACCATTTTAAAGCTCTTTCATATATATTCACATTAAATTTAGAGAAGCAATACTTTAGAGGGCAGCAAAAAACGATCCTTGTGCCTGTGTCATTATCATGGATCATGCCCTAAAAGTCCTATAACAATCAAAACCCAGAAAACGCACTGTGAAAGGTGGATCCATCATGAAATCTAACCAGAGCTGACATGTGGCCACTGAGGAGTACACCTTAGACTACTTTCAGGTATTGTCCACTCTAGAACTCTAGAAGAACAATTACGGTCTGCTTCCAGCTCATTTTGTCCACAGATGTTTCTATATTGAGGTTTTGTTTCACTTTGTTTGGTTTGGTTTGGTGCTACTGCAGGCAAGGATTCATTCCCTAGTCTACTTCAGAGTAAAGGCATTCTTATTTAGCCCTGACTTTGCCACTTACTAGATCTGAGACCATATGGATATTATTTCAATTTCATGAGTCTTTGTTTCTTTATTCATAACATGGGAGGATAAGACTTGAGTTATATGTTTGAGGATTAGTTGAGAAAAGCTATATAAAATGCTTAGTAAAGTTCCTGGCTCAAAGTAAGTGCTTAAAAAAGAAGAATAAAAAAGGTAGTTGTTTGGTAATTTTCTTAGCAACTTCCTCCCTCAATCTACATATTCAGTTTACTCTAAACTCCTTGCATCAGGGCCTAGGGACTTGAAGACTCAAATTAAATCCTCACACATATGCTTAGGAGAGCTTAGAGCTTCTTGCAGACCCTCAGCCCATGGCACCACTGGGCCAAGCTTTTGGCAACACCTTCATCAGCCCTGCCCATCTGTGAAATCCAGAGAACAGCTGTCTTCTCCCAGCATCCCCTCTGCTCTACCCAGAGCTTTGCATGTAGCAGGCACTCAGCAAACAATTAGCTGAATCAATTCAAGAAAACAGTTATATGTCGTAATTATTTTACCACTTGAGTGCTAACTTCTTGGTTATGAATGTGCATAGACAGAGCCTTTGGAGCTGGTTTGGTAACCCTAGTGAAATATAAATTATAGAAACTTCTTTAATTGCTTTTTGTTGGATTTCTGTAACTATGTGTCCTTAACTTCATCAGATTTTATGACATGTGCACAACACTGGTCTCAAATGCACAAGGCCTGAACTTTGCTAATCAGCGCTCTCAAGCAAGGAAAGGAAGCTAATGGGAAGTGATTGTTTTTGGTTCAGCTACAAGTCTGAGGAGAGGGACAAATTGAGTCTTCTTTGGGGTAGATCCCCCAAAACCAAATAGGTGCAAGTGGGAAATACAGCATCTTGCATGGTGGAAATGTGCTGTCAGAAAGGTGGTTTACTCCTTTTCCTGTCTCTAATTTGAGAATTCATGACTCAGAGTTAAGGGTCATCATAGAGGAAAAATTCTCAGCTTCTGTTATAGAAGAAAAGGAAGTCATTCTTCTGAATTTTTCCCAGGGAAAGCAAACAGTTGGTAAGAAAAAAACATGGATTATGAACTATAGCATGCAGTGGAAAGGGAGAGCTTGTTTATTGCAATTTGTAAACCCAGATAACCCCACTGACATGTACCAAAAGCAATAGCAATAAAAGGTGAGGGTAAAAGTCAGATCTCAAATAACAACAGAAGTGATATTGGAAAGGAAGGGAAAAGAGACCCCAGGAAATCCACTCCTGAATAGGGTATAAAAAAAGAAAGGAAATGCACTCTTCTTAGTGTGTCAGGTGGAGGATTAAAATTAAGCCACTGGAAGTTCTTATTTGAAGAAGGTTCAATTTTTCTCCGTCATTTCTCTGGCATCTACAGATCTATAGCTTTGTATTGTTTTCTGACATATGAACAAGACAAAAGATTCATTCCTTCAACAGGCAATAGATGGTACTTACATGCCAGATACTGTGTCAGAGAGGAATAAGAAATGCTAATATACCTACTCCTCATATATTGATATCTTTAGGTTTCAAAGTTAGTTCAGGTTGTTATGCAAAGATTGGCATTATGTGAAAATGGAGGATGAATACATCCGATCACAAACTGGAGGATGACTCCATCGTTACATAACTGCCAAACCACTGAGAACTGTAATGCATCCAAGTTGACACATAATTTTAACCATCATAGCCAATGTTAGTCTCTCCTCGCAGCTCGGCATTTAGTATTGGAAGATGTATATTATTAATGTGTAAAATAGTGGGATCCTAGATATTTCACTATTGTAAAAATGAAATGTTATATAATGAGGTAGTTGATAAGTGAGGAATAGGTATATTGTTTTGCTCTTTTTCCCAGACATTTTATAGGTATCAACTCTCTGTAGATGAATAGTATGTTTTGTTTTATTCATCTAACTTTATAGGTTTTCACCCAAGACAATACAGATATCTCAGAAAATATTTTTTCAATCCTTTAGAATATAGCTTCTTTATAAAAATGGTACAGGCTTGTATGAACAACATCACAAAAAATCATAAAATCCCTTCCCGACATCTATAATTCTGTAGCAAATATATAATTTTATCCTATATAAATGAAGTGACTTTAAGATTTTATATATATATATAAGACAAATGTAAGACATAGAGAGATACTGACAAAAGGCAATAGTAAAGAAAACTAAAAAAAAAAAAAAAAAAAGAACAAAGATGATTCCTTCTAAGTAATACCTGGCCCAAAAGCAGGTGTAGAAAACAATGCAATTATGAGAGGAATGGGCTGCTTTGGCCAGAAGTAGGAAAGGTATGTAATTGAAAGGCACTGTTTCAAATGGTGGCACTGATTACTGTATTTCCTTATTGACCCTGGCACTGTGAACTGGTTTACAACAGTAACTATGGAGGCCGATGTGACCAACTTTCCTTCAGACTCATTCTCACTGAACAACTTCCTGTGGGTCAGGAAGTCAAAGGAAGAGCTTCCTGTCTTGTGAAGAATAATCCTGGAGCAAGAGGTACTAAGGAGTCCTGGTGTGGCACTGTGGTTACAGCACTAGACCACAAGGTCAGTTTGAACCACAAGGTTGTTGTTGTTAAGTGCCAGCAAATTGGTTCTGACCCATAGTGACCCTGTATAGGGTTTCTGAGAAGCAGTTGGTGAATTTGAACCACCAACCTTGCAGTTCAAATGGCTTTGCAGTCTGGTGCATGAACCTACAGTACCACAGGTGGCTCAAATTCAGCAGCTGGGCCTTGGAAAGCTTATACTGGGTTGCTATGAATTGGAACTGAATCGATGGCACTTAACAATAACGACAACAACAAAGAGGTGCCAAAAGATGTACAGCTCTGACAAGATGGTCAGTGTTTACCTGTCAAGGGATCTAGAAGGTGATTAAGCACTAAGAAGACTCTAAAAATGATGTACAGGCTTTACAGGGTGCCTTTATGTGTCACCCCACGTTTTCAAAAGTTTTTCACAATGAAATCAAACAGCTAAGATACAATGCTTTTTTCCCATGTCTCACCCCACCTTTCCTACCATCAGAGTCCAGTGGGACATATACATCCCACATAATATTTATCAAAATTCTCCATACCTAACACACACAAAAATTAAACAACCCATAAATGATTCTGCATGCATCCTATTAACAACAACAACAAAAAATTATTTACAAAATCTTGCAAACAAAAAATAATTTGGTCCTGAAAGTGCTATGCTACCATCTCAAGCAAGACAAAACAAGAATGTTTATGGCATTAAGAGAAAGAAAAAACATTTCAGCTACTGAGGCACATTTGCTCCCACTGCAGTACTGTTGGCAGTGGAGGATTCCTAATCTCAGAGTTTTAAACTGACCCAATTCTTGAGTTTCAATTGTGCTAATTCCATCACTTGTTCTTTAGCAATTTACATATGCACAACCTGGACTCATGAGAATGCCATGAGGATTAGATGAGGAGAAGAAATTCCATGAATGACAATTCTTACCAGTCTTTCTTGATCAGAATACAAATTTACCAATTAGAAGGCCTAGGCTAATTGCATAATTCAACTTCCATAATTCAACAGCTTTTACTTATTTTGACTTCTTGTCAGGACAGTCAACAAGGATTTATTTGCCACACTGTTTATCAGAGCTATATAAGCACTTGGGCCAGTGGAGGTGTACTCAAACCACAAGTCACTTGAGAAAATGAGCCTAAATATAGGACAGGATGCAGTGAACAGGAGTTTACTATGTGGTTACCATAAGGGGTTGCCAGGCAGTGAAGACTGGGATGGTTGGGAGGCAGGAAGTACTGGGAGAGACTTCAATAACTTCTTCCTCCTCCACAGGCATAGTTTGATACCTTGTCCTCAGTTGGGTAACAAAATAGATGGAAGCGTCCTGGTGTGGTGCTGCAGGAAAAGCACTGGACTGCTAACCACAAGGTCATTGGTTCAAACCCAGCAGTTGCTCCTGGGAAACCCTAAGAGTCACTATGAATCAGAACCTGCTCGATGGCAGTTAATACCATCACCAACAGTAAGACTCTGGATAGCTGCACCACTGGGGTTGGTGTCACTCAGTGCTGTCATTCATGGTGCCAACCCGTCCCACTGTGGACCTCCTTCTAGACCAGATTTACGGAATCCTTAGTAAGGTTGACTACTAATTGTAATTACAGAATAATATGTTATAAATACAGTTGCAAATTTGCTTAGATGTAGTTTTCTCTTTGATTATATAAATAGTAACAACAAAATAAGGAGCTCTGGTAGCATAGCGGTTACAAATTGAGCTGTTAACCTCAAGGTCAGCAGTTCGAAACTACCAGCTGTTCTGTGGGAGAAAGAGGAGGCTTTCTGTTCCCGTAAAGATTTACAAACTCGGAAACCCTGTACAGGGTCGCTATGAGTCAGAACCGACTCCATGGCACACAACAAAAACAACAACAAAATAGTTTTATAAATTCTTTCTACATTGAATTACATTATTAGTTACAAAATTATTAGCAAGTGAGCAGAAGCCTTTTTTAATTTTTTAAATTACTACTTCATTTTCAAAAATGTTATTGTTAGAGATTCACAAATACTACTTACGACAATATTGTAACTAAAACACAAAAAAATTGACAAAATTTTCACTGGAAGCAGTGAAAATACCAGCTCAAGATTGTATCATATGCAGAAAAAATCATGGAATTAGAAGTGTCATTGTAATTGAGTAATATTGATACCTAAGACCAGAACTTATTAGAAAGCTCAAAAAGTAAACTAGCATAGAGTTTAAGCCTTGTAAATGTATTGATACGTGCAAACTGAGCTTGTGAAAAACAGTTTATTTGTTATAACTAACTACGGGGATGTTTTTACTGAACAAAAATGTCTGCTGAAATACGACACAGAATTTGTACAGTCATTTTGTTGTCACCTCTGTGACGGTGTCACGTGGTGCAGTCCACAGCCCGCACCTTCCTTTGACACCACTGCCCCAACAACCCTATTTTGAGTTTTGGCTTTTGTATCCAAACCTTAGAATCTTTAAGAGAGGGCACCTCACATTGAAACAATATGTGAATAAGTCCTTTGCCTGGTATTATTGCTGTTAAGTGTCAGCCTTGCTTCTGACTCATAGCAATCCTGTATAGGGTTTCCAAGAAGCAACTGGTGGGTTTGAACCACCACACTCATGGTTAGTTGTTGTTGTTATGTGCTGTCGAGTCGATTCAAACCCATAGCGACCCTGTGTAGGGTTTCCGAGGAGCAGCTGGTGAACTTGAACCGCCAACCTTGCAGTTCAAACAGCTTTGCAGTCTGGTGCATTAGCCCACAGCGTCACACCTTATCCTACAGTACCACACTTAGACTACAATCCTTTGCCTACCAACTCCTGTGTGTGGTCCTAGGGTGAGCATATGGGAAGCCCGTAGTGGCATGAGGATTAGAACTTGACAATGCACATGCTACTCACCTTTGCTGATGTCTTCATATTCTAGCCAGAGTCGCCGCTGCACCTGCTTATTTGGGTACCAGATAGAGCAGGACTCCTCAAAGCCGTAGATAGCTTCCTGGATGTAATGGTTGCCAAACTGATCCAACAAGGCCACAAAATCGCCACGAGAAGTAGCCCCATCCAGGGAGTGGAGAGCATTGTTGAGGGCTGTGGAAAAACATCACCCAAGAAAAAGAGTAAGAAATCACAATGTAGGTATCTGAATTCCCAGAGAATTCTGTCCCCAAATGGGAAAGTGCCTGTGTGGTCCAAAACGGTATTAGAGACTTGGAACTATCAGGTGAATGTCTGCACTTAGTTCAACCAGATATTCCAAATCCTAAATGAATATCTGACCAAGATGTTGCTTATTTTGTTAACTTCATGCACGTTAAGCAGAACACTGTCAATCTCCCCCATTAAGTCAATGCCTTTTTTTCAGTAATAGGTCATGACATTAAGTCAATTTAGTGAGCTCCAATAATAGCATTTCAATCTGAAAAAAAAAAAGAAAAAGAATAGCATAGTCTAAAATAGAAACACAAATAGCAGCAGAGAACACGTCTCATGGTAAGGTGAAATAGTGCTTCATGAAGCTTCTGTTGTGGATATGTGGGTGTGTGTGTATGCATAAGGACACAATTTAAAATAAATTCTAAATAGGGGTTGTGCCCCAAAAAGCTTGCAAAACGTTTCCTTCTGACGTCGGGAATATTTACTGAAAAAGTAAGGGAAAAGAAAGCTAAGAAAAGTCACTAATAAACGACTTATATTTTATTTCGGAAAATAAAAAGTAAAGGACAGGGAAATGGTAAATAGTGGAAAGAATCTGTTAGCCTTCTTACCATCCACACCAATCATACCTCCCAGGGTATGTTTTCTCTGCACTGTAGAATAAGCACTGTATTGCAACGTTAGTTTGAACTGCAAGGTCATCAGTTCAAATCCACCATTCACTTCTTGGAAACCCTATACAGGGTCACTATGAGTTGGAACCGATTCTAAGACACTAATCTACAATGAGCATACTCAACCAAGAGAGGCTGGGATATATTTTGCAAAGCAGTTACCATCTGTACCTTCCCTCAGCTTTATAAAACCCTGATTGTACACTTCCATCAATTATTACAAGAGCTCAGGCTTCCACGGCACCATAGAGTGAAGAGTGTGCATTACCTGTGATGTCATTTTGAGATTTTGAAAGACAGAAACAGAGATGTCAGGTTGCTAACAGTTGATATGCAAAGTAACTGTGCTTGCTACACACTGGGTATGTGGATAGGGAAGAGTCTCTACTGTCATGTTTCCCCAGAATGAACAGCTGTTCTTTCTAGGTATTTTGTGTACCATTAGAGCTTCCTTTCAAAAGATGCTCAGCCAAATCTTTCTTTGCCAAGAACTCTTTAGCATTAAAAAAGTTCTGAGTCCCTTTTCATCCTATGGAAATCTTTTATATACTTATTCCATTTTCTTTCTCAATGCACAAAGCTTCACCCTTTGTAAGTATACTTTTCACACCTCTTCATATGTCCCTTAGCCTTTACCTCCCTCTTGTTAGCAGTAAAGTTCCATCTCCCTATTGATGATCCTAAGACACCTCTCCTTGTCTTACCCTCCTTTACCAACAATAGCATCTGACTTCAGTGACCACTTTATAAACTATAGCAATGCCAGACTCTTCCATAAACATCAGATCTGATACATTCGTCAAGCAATGAGTAATATTCTCCTAGCCTGTGGTGATGGGGCAGAAGAGAGATGTATGCCTATATTTAAAGAAAATTTTCCATTTGCAATTGCATATTGGACTTGCTCAATTGCTAGGAAAAAAATTTTTATAACACTAAATTGTAGCAAATACTAATAGTATAAGGGGCTTCACTGTTGCTGAGTCATTTCTTCTAAGTTTATGAGTTTAGAACTCACTAGTCGCTCTCTCTATGTATATACAGGTGTGTATGTATGCATCTGTAGCTAGGTATATATTTTTTTCTCACTTGTTCTTTAGAAACCTTAGGCTATTTTCCATATCCTCCAGCCCCCACTTTCTTGTCTTCCTCCCTTATTTCTTTCCTTATGTGAAACCTCTACAATATGCTCTAGGCGCTTGGGAAACTGTATTCTGTCAATACATTAACACCCTGTTTCTGCATATTCTTTGCATACACGGGATGAGCCCAGAACACTTGATAAAACCAGTGTTTATCTTTAGTGGTTCCAACCTTGCCCTTTCCACTTCTTCAATAATCCAAGATAAAACTTATAATTTACACCTGGAACAGGATCTAGTTCCTGCCAACTGTTCTTACGAGTGATTCTGAGTGAACACATATGTATCTTATGGATTAGCTGTATTTTAGGCTGTGTCCATAACCTAGGGATAAAAAGGTTGCTCCAGTGGAGAGGAGTCCCGAGCCCCAGGAGCAGGGGGGCAAGAGAGCATGCTACGGTACTCACCCTGAGAGACAGTCACTTGGTTGAGCTTGATGTGGTACATCACAGAGCGTACCTTCCAGTGTTGTAACACAGGGTATCCGGACACCTCGCTGAAGTTGACCATCCCTGGAAACAGAGGAGACACCATGCTTAGTGTGCCAGGTAGAGCCACACACGCCAAATCTGAAACTGTGCCTGATGCTATTAGGTTGGGGACTGTCATTGTGAGAAAATGATGAAGTGTTCTTTGATGGAGAGAATTTCTGGAGACATAGTAACAATAGCTATCATTCATTGAAACCTTACTCTGTGCCAGGCATTTTGCTTACCACTTTGCATATATTAACTCATCTAATCCTTGTGGGGTAAGTGTTATTATTTCCAATTTTTAATGAGGAAACAGGGGCCATGAGAGGGGGTTATAGACAGGTCCTTTGTTCTGTAGTACTAGGATGGGATTCAGCTATGTCTGAGTCCAGAGCTGGGCCTCGTAACCATTCTATCATATCCCATAATGAATTTTTATTCAAACTCTTGGCTTCCTGCAACATACCACATATTTACTTGATTTCAATTCTTGGGATAATTGGCTCAGCTCATGTATCTGTTAACAGTGATTTCTGTGTTCCATGTAACTGATTGCTGTCTGGTATTTCAGTTTTAATTACTCTGAGGCTGACACTGCTCATTTCTTCCATGTCGGGAAGGACAGTGCCAGGGTGACTAAGTCATCAAGGAGCTGGGACAGCCATGCACTGAGTGCCATCTATGTGACAGGCAGTGTGATAAGCACTTCACTTTATGGGCCTCCCTTTTACCGATGGGCAAACTGAGGTTCTGACAAGTTACGTTACTTGCCCAAGGTCGCTCTTAATAAACACATCCTCAGAGACCTTTAGAGATGGGATGAATGGGCTAATCTTACTACCTCAGAGAAAGTGAATTGTATTTGAATTCTGGACATTACTATATATATATATGAAATGTTACAGAAACAAAGTAATTAGGTGACAGAAAATAAAAATAAATCACCTGGCTAACTTTAGAAAACCAATTTTAGCTTCGTTTCTATGCCTAAGGATTGTATGTGTAAATTATAGAAATAAATGCATATAGTGTGTATGTGAACATATAGAAGTTTATATATATAAATATAAAGGTAATGTAAATTGTTGTTGTTAAGTGACGTTGAGTCAGTTCTGACTCACAGAGACCCTGTATAGGGTTTCTGAGGAGCAGCTGGTGAGTTTGAACTGCCGGCCTTGTGGTTGAAAGCAACTGTGAAGTCCAGCACATTAACCCACAGTGCCACACCAGAACTCCAGTGTGTATAATGAATATATATATGTTGGTTTTAGCTTGGTTACGTGCTACGGAGCCGGTTCCAACTCATAGCGACCCTGTACAGGATTTCCGAGGCTGTAAATCTTTATAGGAGCAGAAAGCCTCATCTTTCTCCCGTGGAACAGCTGGTAGTTTCAAATTGCCGATCTTGAGGTTAGCAGCCCAATCCATAACCATTATATTTTGTTTTTAAATCTGACATTTTGAACCTTGTTTTCTAAAGGATAAATCAACAAATATAATACCTAAATGGATGGAGATAGGGCATAATTGTCAAGGTTGATTAAATTACTGAAGTATCATATTTTAATTTCTGCATGAATTACATGAGAATAATTATAGGTAAGGCAAAAAGATGAAATGTTAGGACTAATGCTTAGTAAATCGACTGTTTACATTATATCTCAGGCAATCAAAGGTATGGAACTGGAAACTAAGAGAAGGTTACCAGTACTTTTTTCTTTTTTAATTTTCTTCTTTAAAGGCAGTAACCTTTTCAAGAAAATATTGACATTGTCAAGGATTTCATTTTACTTGATTCCACAATCAACATCCATGGAAGCAGCAGTCAAGAAATCAAACAATATATTGCTTTAGTCAAGTCTGCTGCCTAAGACCTATTTAAAGTGTTAGAGCAAAAATGCACTTTGAGGACTAAGGTATGCCTGACCCAAGTCATTGTATTTTCAATGACTTCATATGCATGGGAAATCTGGAAAATCAATAAGGAAGATCAAGAAAAGCACTGATGCCTTTGAATTATGGTATTGGTGAAGGAGAATATTAAATAAAGCATGAACTACCAGAAGAAAGGAGTCCTGGTGTGGTGCTATGGGTTAATGCACCAGACTGCAAAGCCATTTGAACTGCAGGGTCGGCAGTTCAAATTCACCAGCTGCTCCTCGGAAACCCTATACAGGGTTGCTATGGGTCAGAACCGACTCGATGGCACTTCATAACAACAACAACAACCAGAAGAATGACCAAATCTCTCTTGGAAGAAGATGCTCTTTAGAATAGAGGATGGGGAGACTTTTTCTCATGTACTTTGGACATGAGAACCAAATCCCTGGAGAAGGACATTATGCTTGGTAAAGTAGAGGGTCAGTAAAAAAGAGGACCATCCTCAACAAGATTGATTGGCACAATGGCCTCAACTATGGGCTCAAACACAGCAAGGTTGTGAGGATGGTGAAGGACAGGCTAGTGTTTCCTTCAGTTGTACAAAGGGTCTCTATGAGTTGGTCTCGATTGAGGCATCTAACAACAGCAATAAAAAGTTTTGCAATGACAATCATCCTACTAAATAGTTGGACTTTTAATCTTTATTCTAACATCAAAAGCATACTAATGGAATTCTACCTTTATAAGTTTAAGACTCTAGCCACAAACATCAAACGTGCCTTTCATTTATGTTTGAGATGTTTGCTATATGGAATCATTCTACATAACATGAACTCTTATGTAAGCTCATTAGCTTTGCTCTTGTTTTGAAAAGTCTATTAGTGAAAAAGAGCATGCATAATAAATGAAGACTTTCAACTTATTAGGAAAAGATGACTTTAATTGAATTGTGTCCTAGCAGGAAAAGAAATCAGGCAGCCAAAGTTCTACTGCTGTCCATGTTACTGCAGGAGGTGGTTCAGGCTGGAGGTCACAGTGATCTGAGTGTCCCTGCTCTCACTACATGGCTAGGGACTTTGGAGCGTCCATTTGTTTCATCTGTAAAATAAGGGATTGCTGTTATTGTGAGCTGCCATCAAGTTGATCCCTGACTTATGGCAATCCCATGCACAATAGAAGGAAATGCAGTCTTGCACCAGCCCCATAATCCCTTACAGATGGAACCATTGTGATCCATTTGTGTTTCATGTACTAAGTTTTGGAACTAGATCATTAGGTCTTTTTCCTATTCTGTTTTAGTCTGGAAGCTCCCCTGAAATTTGTTCAACATCAGAGCAACACACAAGCCTCCACTGACAGATAGGCAGTGGATGCACTGGTCTGGAACCAAACATATCTTTTGCATGGAAAGTGAGAAATCTAACTGGCAGGGGTCATATTAATCAAGGAATTGAAATAAAGAAATAAGACGACGGGGGACCCTGCGCATGAAATGCTCATTGTTCTAGCAAAGCGACAATGAGTGTCTCCTTGGATGGCAAAGCCACAAGGGAAAACTCTATGCAAAGGCCCTTAGTTATTTTTTCTCTTTTTCTCGACTCCTTCTCTGATTTATTCATGATTTTATGAGTATCCCTTTATTTGAGATTTTGACTCTCCTACACTTTAGTATATTTTTATTAAAAGTTAGAAGCCATATTTTAGCTACATTTATTCTACTTGTAATCATAGGTCATTTTATTTCTTATATTAACAATGTTCTTAAGACTACTAGGAGACAGGATTTGCCAGTTAAACTATTACCAACTTAGGTTTAGTGATTATAAACATTCGTCCTTGTAACCTTAGTTCAAGACAATAAAGGATTCTTAAAAGCAACTAGACCATGAATAAGGGCTATGGGTACATACAGATACGTAAATAAAAAGTCTAAGTTAGATGTTCTTAGATTGATAATTAGCAGAATAGGGAAGTTGTTTTCATGGCCTCAGTTTTGTAGATGTCCTGATAAGTGATGTTTTTGTAGGCTATAAACAGATAGTGTATGGAGGAAGTTAATGAAGAATAATTGCACCCGACAACTAAGATTGATAATTTAACAAGACTTAGCAGAAAGAGGTTAAGAACCATATGTAAAGGTTAACTTGTTCCTCAGAGATTTATGTAGGAACAAATGTTTAACCAAAACGTTACAAGAAAGCAGCATGTCAAGTATGCTTTGATGTAATGTTTCTTTGATGTAACTTCTTGTCCCTGATGTAAACCTAAGGGTCGTAAACCATGAAGAATGTGCCCCCAGAATAGATTGTACTTTGAAGACATTGATTGCTATGAAAGCAATGCTCTATTTTTTTTGTAATGGTATATAAGGGGGTTGTAAGATAGAATAAAGAGAGAAGATCTTGAATTCATCACGACCTATCGACTCTGTGTGATTTCTTTTCACCAACGCCACATCCCCCTTCGGAACCCTTGAATAAGTCTGCTGAGGCTGGTCCCCAGCATCTAACCCTAAACCAACACTGTCTCCAAATTAGAGAAGTGCTGTGATAATCTCTTGCCTTTTTTTCAGTTCTGTGATTCTAATCAGGCATAAATATTTATAGTCTTGAAAATCCTATATAGGGTCACTATGAGTTGGAATCTGAGTTGGAATGGTACTGACTTTGAGCTTGGCAGCTAAATGTTTCAATTTTCATGTCTGTAAAGTGAGAATCATGGTATTCAAGCCTACCTACTTGACAGGTCGGCTTTGGGAACAAAATAAAGAAATGGGTATGAAAGCACTTTCAGAAATGGTAACGCACCATACATATGCATTTCCATAATGCTGGAGTCTCATCTCTTTCTCATCACCCTTAACCTGTAACTTAACATTTATTTCTTAATTAGTGCTTTCATTTAGCTTCCCAGACTTTAGTTCAGAACAAAGGAGGGGATAAAGAATAAAGGAACAATCAAGGACTGGGGATAAGGATGACTGCCCCACATTCATCCAAGATGAGCCAAGAAGAACACCATCACTTAACTGCTAAACAATTTCCCTGGTTGTATTTATGCTGTACTATACTGAAGAAAACAGTTACATAACTGTTAATGCTTGGGAAATGTTGTTCTGTGCCCACTTACAGATAATATTTCCATTAGTTAAAAAGAAAAAAAGGACATTTTAAAAACTATCTTTTCTAGCTGAGTCATATGATTCTTTCTTAGTGTGCCCTTGACATGCAGCCAGCTTTAGTTTTTATTTTATTTTATTATTATTTGGGGGCACATTTCTGAATGACTCCATTTCAAGCAAAATATCACTGCTTATGTTTTCTTGAGAAAGAACATTATTATTATTATTTTAAATAAGCCTGAACAGAACTTACATGCAATCTGATAGGAAGGAGAGAAGAAGAGAAGGAAGGTATAGTTCTGTTATTTTATTTGAAATCTCAGGGGTATGTAATACCCCCCAAGTGCTAAAAATTAGGAGACTGCTTCCTTTGGATGAAGTGCAAGTTTCAAAGACCTGAGATCTCAAAGTCTTCAAAGGGTTCAGTGAATGTGACCCCCAGCAGACCTTACAACTATGGCCAGAGAGCCTCCTTTGTCTTCCTTAGCTTGCTCTGGACATCTTTCTTTTTCACACCTTATCACTTCATAAAGGACAGAATGCTTAACTGTGATTTTGATGGAGAACAAAGCAATCAGCAAGATAAAACACAGAGATAAATATTTTTCAGTGAGTTTGGCAAACCAGTAATTCTGTAGGACAGAAATGGATGTTATGTGTTTTTAAAAAATTTTTTAAAAAAAGCTCTAGTTAAATAGGGATTGCTGGGTTAAATAAAGTGAAATGGATTACTTTATTAGAGGGTTTCTCTGAACCTTGTTTATGCAAAGTGTTGCAAATCACTGAAAGAATACCATATAGAGTTTTTCCAAATGTGTTTGAAAAAACAGAACCTATTTAATAACGGAACATTAGTTTTTCATGAAAAAACACACTTTTGAAAATGATGACATAGAAGATTTTGAAGATCACTTCAACTCTAAAATCCTCTAGGCTTGCAGGTTTTTGGGAATTATGACCTATATATAAAATAGTACATAAGAAGCTCTGGTAGTGTAGTGGATTACGAGCTGAGATGCTAACCGAAAGGACAGCATTAGAATCTACCAGCTGTTCCGCGGGACAAAGATGAGGCTTTCTGCTCCTGTAAAGATTCACAGCCTCAGAAACCCTGTACACGGTCTCTATGAGTCAGAAACAACTCCACGGCACACCATCACCACCACTAGCAAATAGCCCATGATATGAGATGTACTTTATGACTCCCAGGAAAGTTATAATTAAAATGTTACCACAATGTAAAGAATTGTTAATATGGAAAACCAATTTCTTTTCAGTCATTTCTTTAACAGATTCTTGTTTTCTTCTTGCTATTCCAATAACCTTTATAATAAGCCCAATCTTTCCTAACACTGATGGAAATGTATGGTGTAACTGGCCCCATGTCTTCATCAAAGTAGGTTGAAAGTAAAGGTTGGGTAGAGAAGTGATCAGATTACGCTGAGCTGCCTTTACATTTTCAAGGATGCTCCACTTTACTGCCTCAAGATTATGATAAATGGAAGTGTCCCTTTTGATCATTCCTATGCTTCCTTTTGTAGAAGTCAAATTAGAGTCAGTCCAAGGGCATAGGGGAGAAAGGAGTTTCTGCTGCAAAAGAGGATCCAATTTGGTCTCTTCCTTATTGTAGAATAAGCACTGGACTGCTAACTCCAAGGCTGGAAGTTCAAACCCACCAGCTGCTCCACAGAAGGAAAATGAGCCTGATCCAGTAAAGGTTTATAGCCTCAGAAACCCTATCTAGGGTGCTATGAGTCAGAATTGACTTGATGACAGTGGGGTGGTGGTGGTTATGTGCTGTGGAGTCGGTTCCTACTCACAGCAACCCTGCGCAGCATTTCTGAGGTTGTAAATTTTTACAGGAGCAAAAAGCCTCATCTTTCTCCCGAGGAACAGCTGGTAGTTTCGAACTGGTGACCTTGCGGTTCGCAACCAGATATATAACTGGTAGGTCCTTATTTTCAAAGCAGTAGATTCAAATGCATGCTCTTCTGATGTTTCCCAAATCTCCCCATCCACTCTTCCCCAAAAGACTCAAGTAGCATGCAGGGCCACTCAGGGTGTTCTCCTACCTTGGTGATCATGTTATGCCCAGAATTCAGTGTCCCCAAAGACCACCCAGGAGCCGTGTACTGATGCAAATACATAAGGGAAGTTTAATCAAGCTCGAGCCAGGTCTCTAACCTTATCCGATGCATCGGAATAGGGAAAGAGCCCTGAATTCATTGTCTGCAGGGTTTTTATAGAGTTTTCAAACAGCTCAGGTTTCTCAGCTTTACAATCTTTGGATTGGTTAACAATTGGCAAAGTATAAGATGTTACACTTTAATTGGTCAGGACTGGTGGTCTTTGTTCTTAGGCTAGGGTAAAGGAAAACATCTGGCCTCTGGCCTTGAGCTGCCTGGCTATTTATACATATATCATTTTCTTGGAGCTAGAGGACGTGTTCAGGCTAATGTACAGAATGGAGATTGACCTTGTCTCTGGAGGGAACTAAATCAGAGGCCTTGTCTATTTAAAATGCTTTCCTGAGCCTGACTAAAGTTTAGTCAAGCAGTCTCTAGGTAGGCAAAATCAGGAAAAATCAGTTTGGTCCTTACAATCACTACCTCCACAATAAGTTACAATGTGAGAGACAGATGTCCTGGTGGATCTTTAAATAGAGGTCAAGTGATTATTACTCTATTTGTATGTACCCTCATACACCTCCTTTACAAAGCATTTTACGTAATGCATGGGAAGTTTTCTCTCAGCAAATGATTGTGGGACTAGACTCCCCAAGGCCAGAGATGTAGGCCAAAGGGATGTGGTCAGAGGCCTCATTTTAATTTTTTCAGTTTGGGTGCGTGTGTGTGCCAGTGGATGTAAGAAGTTTTTAAAGAGATTTATCCTGGCCTGGAATTGTTTTCTCTTTTGCTCCTCCTTCTCTGTCTCCTACAGGGAAAATACTATTCAGTTTGCTTGAACTATCATATTATTTTCTTGTATGTTTTGTATAATTATTTATTTAACAAGCAAATATCCTATTGTGTGCAAAGATTTGTTCTAAAACTTTATAAAGATTTATTTATCCTTCATTATCAATTCTATGAAGAAGAAGTACAATTATACCTCAAAGATATTGTAAGTTTAGATCCAGACCACCATAATAAAGCAGTTTTCACAATAAAGTAATTTACATGAAGTCTTTGATTTCATAGTGCATATAAAAGGAGCTCTGGTAATGGAGTGGTTACGAGTTGGGTTGCTAACCTCAAGGTCAGCAGTTCAAAACTACCAGCTGCTCTGCAGAAGAAGGATGAAGTTCTCTGCTCCCGTAAAGATTTACAGCCTTTGAAACCCTATACAGGTTGCTAAGAGTCAGAACCGACTTCATGGCACACCACCACCAAAACCAGTACATATAAAGGACTCCTTGCATGGCACCATAGGATCAGCACTGGTTTGCTAACCACAGGTCAGCGGTTCAAACCCACCAGCTACTCCTTGGAAACTCGATATGGTTCACTTTGAGTTGGAATCAACTCAATGGCACTTAACAACAACATTAATAACAAGTGCATATAAAGGAGTCTTGCTGAGGGTTGTAGGATAAGCACTGAACTGCTAACAACAAGGTCAGTATTCAAGCCCACCAGTTGCTCCTGGTAAAACCTATACAGCAGGAATGGGGAACCATTTTTTTTTTGCAGGGGGCCATTTGAGTATAACATCATTTGCAGGCCATTATAAAATTATCAACTTAAAAATTAGCCTGCTATATTTGGTCAAACATTTAATTAATTTGTCCCTAATGTGATGGCTATTGTAGGATAAGCACTGGACTGCGAACCACATGGTTGTACACAGGGTCGCTATAAGTTGGAGCCAACTTGATGGCACTCAACAACATGATGGCTGGACTGTGGTTGCTTGGCAGGGCCAGACCAAATGACTGTGGGGCCTGACATTCTCCATTCCTGCTATACAGGGTCACCTTGAGTTGGAACTGATCAAAGGCACTTAAAACCAACAATAGCAACAAGTGCATACAAAGGGACCCTCGGGGCACTGCAGGGTAACCACTGGACTTGCTAACCAGGAGGTTAGCAATTCAAACCCACCAACTACTTCATGGAGAAAGATGAGGCCTTCTGCTTTCATAAAGATTTACACCCTGGGGAACCCTGTATGAGTCAGAATTAGCTTGATGGTATTGGGTTTGCTTATGTTTTAGTGCATGTAAAACTTATACTCACTCTATACTGTAGACCATTAAGTGTGCAATAGCATTATGAAAATGTTTTTAAGTATTGTGAGAATTACCAAACTGTGACAGAGACATGAAGTGAGCATGTGCTGTTTGTTAAAAGGGGGAGGATAGACTCGCTCGACACAGAGTTGCCACAAGGCACCATTTATTTATTTATTAAAAAAGTAATAATCAGTGACTTGCAGAAAAGCAATGTATAATAAAACAAGATATGCCTGTATTGCTATTGTTGTTGATACTCACTTTTACAGGAAAAACTCACTGGGCCACAGAAGCTAGGTAAATTTCCTAAGTTCCTACAGCCAACAAGGAGTGGATCTCAGCTCTCAGGTTGCAGAGTCTATTAATGACCATGCTGTAGTGCGTTGGACAGACCTACTTCTAATCCCAGTCAGGTCTAAACTGAAATTTTAACTATAACTTGGTATCTTGGAGAGGATACCTTAAACTTAATCCATTCATTAAGAAAGGAAGAAGAAAAAGGAGGAAGGAAGATATGAATGAGAAAATGAGAGGAGTTATGGAGAAATAAGCAAAGCCAACTATGGAACTGCTTTACAGTAAGTGATACTGAGTCCCAGTTGGTTACATCTAATACGTTCATGGGACAGTTGAAGTCCAGGAGATGCTAACTGGGGGACTTTGGAAAAATAAATATTCCCTTAGGTTTCTGTCTTTTCCAACCAAAGCCAGATCTTGGTTTTATGATGAGCTCAGAGGGACAGTCACTGGGTGCAAAACAACACTGAGAACAGGCATGACAACCCTCATCTTATGGGGAGTGACCATTTGACCCAGAGCGACTACGTGGTCCATGCCACACAGCTAGAAAGTACCAGAGCCAAGATTCAAAAACAGGTTTGTTTGACAGCAAAGCTGTATCATTTTCGGCTCCCTTACACCGCTCCCTAAGATCTTGTCAGGGAACCCAAGAGTAGTAATGATAAACATGTAGGATATAATAACAATTCATTATCTCTCTATACCTCTACATTCCCTAATATCGCCAAGAACTCTGAACTCTTACACATCTATTTTTCTCATTTGTTTTCAAAGCATCCCTGTGAGATTAGCAAGGAAAGGTATTATTATGACCATTTTTGCCAATGACTACATAATAATATTGACAATTTTACTGATAAATTATCTTATTAGTGCTTAGTTTTATGACTGAGCTTTTATCACGGATCAAGGAAATCACTGGTTTAGAAACTAAAATAAACACAAGGTCAAGAGTCGTGATTTAATGAAACCATAGGGAGCTGCCTGTTTTATGCTGGTTACTTAAGGGTGGGGAGGTTCACTCACCAGTCAGGAAGTCTGGGTCAGGCATGGGTTCCGATATTTCCTCAAGGCACTGATTCTCCAGTGGGACAGTGGCAACCACAAGGCCGTCAGGCAATTGCTGGTCTAAACCTCGAGCAAAGTTGCTTTGCCTGGAAACAGGAACACATCTTCATTATCTAAGTATTCAAGTAAACCTCACCCCTTGGTTGATAATCTAGATCTTAATCCAGAATGTGTAACTCATTTCTGAACCACAATGTTTCCATCACCCTCAACCCCATTCAATGTACATGTCTACAGTAAGAGACACATATGGGAGGTAGGGTGAAGACAGGGGAAATGAGTAATGAGCCAGCTGAAAAGATTTACTCAAAGGATAGAGAATATTCTCCCCTTCCACATTTGCTTCCCTGTTCAACTCCCTGAATCCCTCTTCACTCTCATTTCTGGGCTACAGTGAAGGATTCAAGCACCATTCCACCACAGGATTCATTATGACATCTCATGTCTTGCCTTTAGCAAACAAATTCCCAGGCTAAAAGTGCAAATATTAGTAAAGTCTCTTGTCTGTGACAGAGAAAGCATTTGATTCCAAGAACTGACTCTGAAATTGACTGTCAGTTTGCTCACAAGATTCTAGGCCTACATAGCTATCAACTTCCTTATTTTATACTGTCCTTATTTGACACCTTCCTCCTTTTTCTTCTTTCTTTCTTAAAGAACTCTAATATATTATAGCAGATAACATCATCATCATTATCTTATTTCCTGGGAAGTACTTTTTCATAGGTTCTGAGGAAGTCGTATTCAAATCTACTAAGCTAAAACAGGGACAGGATTCAAATGGAGGATTTTTTAGAAATAATCTAAGTCAGTGGTTGGGAATATTTGATGTCAAGACCCTTAAAAATACCAGAAGCTTTCAATTAGCTTTTATTTATATGGGTTATATCTATCAATATTTGTCACATTAAACAATAAAATAGAAAATGTAAACATACTGAACTTATTAGAAATAACAAAATACAATAAATGTTGACATGGTTTATGAAAAATAACATATTTTCTCTTCAAAAACTGGCAAGAAGAGTGGCATTATTTCACATATTGTGCAAACTTTTAAACATCTGGCTTAATACAAGACAAATGAAGTTTCACATCTGCATTCAATTTATTACAAATTTATGTAAAGTTTAAAAGGGAAATTCATTCTACCTAGCTGGAAAAGGTAGAGCCTTGAAGATCCCTTGAAAATATCTCCAGGACCCTCAGTGATCCTTGGACCACACTTTGAGGAGCACTGTTTGAGACTGCGAGTCCCTGGGGAGTACACATAGTTAACTCACTTGGTTGCTAACCAAAAGGTTGGAGGTTTGACTCCACCCAGAGGATCCTTACAAAAAAGGCCTGGCAATCACCTTCCAAAAATTCAACCACTGAAAACCTTATGGAGTGCAATTCCACTCTGACACATGTGTTCTACTATGACATACATGTTCTTCTTTGATAAACATGGGGTCACCGTGAGTCAGAATCAACTTAATGGAAATTAGTATTCTGGATGCCTTATACAATGGTACTTCCACTCAGAAGGAAAATGGAAGTTGGGCATTTTGTTGTTGTTAAGCACCGTCAAGTTGGTTCTGACTCATAGCAACCCTGTATAGGGTTTCTAAGGAACGACTGATGAGCTTGAACCACTGACCTTACATTCCAAAGTGACTTTGCAGTCTGTCACATTAACCCACAGCACCACACCAGAGGTCCTGGGCATTTTTGGGGTGACTTTTATGAAAAATCTTGCAGTCCATGCATTTAGGGGTGGCAAAGTAAAAAACTCATTTAATTCTTTCCTGATTGCCCAAATGAAGCATGGTTCTGGGATTCTGGAAGGAGTGTAGACTTTGGGACAGACCATGACTTCTAGGCAGGATCACAACTGCCTTGCTCCGAGATACGAATCTTTATACAGGGTTGACTCACTATGTAACTAACAAATGCTGAATTGACAAATGGGTTATTTAGATTCTTAAAAAAAAAAACAAAAACACACACAAACTCTTCAGGGAAGAAAATTCATCAACAGCTCTGAACAATCAGTTCTGTTCCTCTGAGGTTCACCTGAATGTCCCTTTCAGCACCTGTCCAGTGGCCACTTCTTTGGAATGGTTGTTATAACCAAAGAACATTTCTCCAAACAGCGTCTGGTTCATGGGGATCTCTCTGCTTTCCCCACAGTCACCTCCCTCTGGACAGGACTCGGTGATGAGTTGGCAAGAGCGTCCATCCACACCAAGCTTGTAATCCTCAATGCACCTAAACAAAGTGGAAAACCCAAGATAAAAAATTATTCTATCACAAGCTATGGCATCAAAACACTGCTATCAATTGGGGAAAATGCCTCTAGGAGAAGGGTGGATGGTCAAAGATTATGAATATTCCAATTTGATGTAACCCCTTTATAGTTCATTTCCCCATGACTACAAATAGAGTTACTTCCATAACATGATGATACTAAATCAGTGTTCCTTTGTACATAAGTGCTTGCAGAGCTTCTGAGGGTGCTCGTTCCTTTAGTAAGTGCATAGTTTCCTAGGTAGAGTCAGGGTAACAATGATCAGATATTTGCTTACAAATGAGTTAATGCATTTAAATCCAAGACATTCTAGAATCTTTCTCAAGAACCAACTAAATGGCCAGGTCCTACATTTGTTTGGAGGGTAATCAGGCAGCAAGAGGAATGATATTGTGCTTAAGAAATTAATAACTTTCTAATCTGATCCTGTGACAAGTCAACTAAGAAATTAGAAAGATTTATTATCTCCTGGCTGTGTTCAGTTTTAATGTATCCAAACACAAGCTCAACCCATATTAACTCCCTCTCCACTCAGAGTAGCCTTCCAGAACTAAATGGAAGCTAGGTGTTCCGTGGGCACCATTAACCGAGCGCTGTCTCTTGGAATCTTCCCATTATGCATGTACTGTTACCCTAATGAAAAAGTAGTGCTAATGTTGGTAAACATGGGTTGATGACTCATAAATCATTAATTGAGCCTTATTGAGGCTCATATTGAGGAGAACATGCATTTGTTAGTTCGGGTAAGAACTGCTTCTTTGATAAAGCTATCATTTAAACAGAATATTGATTTAATTTAGGTCTCTCCTTAGAAATTTACCAGATATAGAATTTATAGATGTTGTTGACATTGAAACACAACATTTACTACCATCTACATTAATGGTTGTAATAAGATAAAACCTCTGTTTTATATTGAGGAACAAATCATTATAGTTTCAAGTACCTAAAAGCACTATTGTAATGACAATGACTGAGGTTTAATGGCTGATTTTAGGCCAGTTGATTAAAGTGTACGGGGCAGTACTTGCCTCACTGGGTGGTTGAGAAGATAAAGTGAGGTGCAACATGTAAAAAACTTACACAGTGCCTGTGGTGTTGTCAAGTGCCATCAACTTGGTTCTGACTTACAGACACCAGTATAGGGCTTCCGAGGAGTGGCTGGTGAGTTAGAACCACCAACCTTGCGATTCAAACTGACTTTGCTTATCCTACAGTGTCAAGTACATTGCAAATACTCATTTAGTATTGCCAATGTTAGTATCATCAGAGGTGCAGAGGAGCCCATTTTAATGCAGTGTGAATAGGTATGAGTAGAGCACTTTAATTATAAGTACATGCGATTCAGTTTGCCGTTATATGAACTTCAAAACAAAGACTTCTTATGGTAGGCTACAGAAAGTACCCTAGAGAGAGTTAAAAAGACATGCATACCTAATGCTGATTGAAACAGGGCAGAAAGTCCAGTTAGGAATCTACTGTATTAGTCTAGGAACAGATGTGACTGGTGACCCACAGAGGACTAGAGATTAATGACAGAGACAAGAAAGTGAAGTGGCTTCTTCTTGAGCATTCAAGTCCTGATGTGGTGCTTATAGGATAAGCACTGCACTGCTAACTACAAGGATGGCAGTTCAAACCACCAGTCACTCAAAGATAAAGATAAGGCTGTCTGCTCTCGTAAAGATTTACAGTCTCAGAAATCCTATGTAGGATCACGATGAGTCCGAATTGACTTGATGGCAGTGGGTAAAAATCTTGACACCTTCCCCTTCTACAATGTTCAGCCCCTGCCCGCCACTTGGCATTAACGGCCTGGTCTCCCTCTTACACTCTTTGAGGGCAAGGACCGCTGTAGTTTCTCCTAGATCTCTTACCTAACTTGGCTTTCTACACAAAGCAGGCACTCACCTATATGTGTATTAAATAAATCTATGTAAATTGGACTGGATTCACTCCTGTTAATGGACCGGGGTCAATAATAATAACAGCATTATAGGCAGCATTAAAATTAAGAACAAGCTTCTATTTATGAAATGAGATTATACAAGCAACAGAATATGGAAATTGCTCAATTGCAAAGAAATATAATAACATGAAATACAATAAAATAGCATCACAGCTCGACTAACTAATCGTTTCATGATTATTCAGCAAGTACTGTGTTTTAGCAATTTTCCACCTCATTTTGTTATTATAAACATTGATTTTCTTTGCAAATCTATTAGGTGTGAGGGCAGGAACGATGCCATGCATCTTTGCAGCCCTGGGGCCCACATGGTTTGTTGCATACAGTAGGCATTCTCCTGGACAGGTAGGAAGGGAGCTCCTACAATGGAGAGAGGGCACAGAGAAGAATGAGGAAGGGAGAAAGGAAAGGAGGAAGATGAAAATAAGGAAGAATAGACACATCAACCCATGGCTGTGGAAAAATGGACCTGATCTTTGTTCACTTTAGAAATATACCATCAAAGTGTCTTCTAATGTAATTATGGTAAGTGATAAAAATATAAATTTTGGGAGACTATCAGAATATTGTGGTGGTAGTTATGTGCTGTGGAGTTGGTTCCGACTCATGGTGACCCTGTACAGGGTTTCCGAGGCTGTAAATCTTTACGGGAGCAGAAAGCCTCATCTTTCTCCCGAGGAACAGCTGGTAGTTTAGAACTGCTGACCTTGCAGTTTGCATCCTGATTCGTAACCACTACGCTACCAGAGCTGGTGTGGTGCTATGGGTTAATGCACTAGACTGCAAAGCCGTTTGAACTGCAAGGTTGGCGGTTCAAGCTCACCAGCTGCTCCTTGGAAACCCTATCCAGGGTCGCTATGGGTCGGATCCAACTCGATGGCACTTAACAACAACAACAATTAGAATATTATTTAAAAAAAAAAAACAAAAAAAACTGTGAAAGTCTGAAGTCTAGTCCTAATCCACCCACCTAGCAATTCCCCAGCCTCACAGTGCATTAGTTTTCTCCTCTGTGGAATGGTGTAGCTTAGCTTGCCTGTTCCCTCACAGTTTTCCTGAGAAGAAATGAAATGGGGTGAATTTCTAAGTCTGAGAAGGAATGGCTACACAAAATACGTGGACTTTGAGGGTGGAATTTAAATATGCTTCCTCTTCTCTAAAGAGCCCTCTTTCTTTTGATAATTGATTGGTTTTATACCATTTATCCCCAACTTCTAGGCCAAAGAATTACTTCGTCACAAAATTCTTGGTTAACACAGCTCCATAAAACACAGTATGAAAAATGCTGCCCTAGGCAGGCAATGATTTGGGTAGGTAATGATTTAGGCAAACTGGGTGGTTCATTTCCCACCACAGGTAAATCCCTGAGGCTTAGTTTCCTCATCTATAAACTCTTAAGTGTTAAGTCTAGATTTTTCCTGAGGCTCCTTTCACTAACTTTTAAAAAATGCCCAGTGCTGACTTAAAAAATAAAACTGCTTTCTTCTTGGGTTTTTGTTGTTTTTTTTTTTTTAATGTGCTGGAAGGAAAACAATGTATATTTATTTTCTCATAAAAAAATGAGGTTAAACATTCTTCTCCTTAGAAACATGAAGGTAAGGTTACTACAGCAGCAGCATCTGTGCTCTTATGACATGTTTAATACAGGACAGTCTGAACTCTTATTACATCTTAGTAATTTTATTTTCTTTAATAACATGGCCTCTATAATGGTGAATTATGATATTTAGAAATGTTTTTGAAGACTGCCTTGTATAATAAAGTTTAAGAAAAGTAGAAAAACATAAAACAAAATGTTAATAGCTACTATCCTATAGTTGTTGAGTTAGAATGACAAGGATTCTGCACCTTGCTCATTTTGTTTGTTTCTCTGGATTTCAAATTTATGCAATGACTGTCTTAAATAAAAATAAATGAGTAATGTAATAAACTAAAAAAAAAAAGCTCCTCTTCTGGCCCTACTCCCTGGGTACTCAGAACCTAGGGATCATTCAGGCTTACTTTCCAAATTTAGCACTGATAATCCCTTATCTTGAAAAACACCTTTGGTGTCACTGGCACCTCTACTCACCCACAGAACATGAGGATGTTGTACAAGGCGGGGTCGTCTGGGAATGGCGCCATCTGCTGGAGGCACAGCTGCTCACAGCCTCCGTTGAAGCCATCTGAGCAGTCCACCCCGATGTGGCGGTCATAGCAGCCAGAGCTGTCCTTCATTGGGCTGAGTCCGGATGGGCACTGGCACAATCAGAAAGCATCCACATACATGTGTGAATCAGGGGATCTAGGTCTCTGGAAACCAAAATGTAACCACTGGCATCTATTTTAGCACTCAGTCATGAAACCATTACTTTGGGTAATTAACCCATGAATTTCCCTTTACACTGGTTTCCCTTTAAGAACAAGTAACCTTTTTTGATGTTTTGCTTCTTCTTCCTGGGCACAGATCATATACATTTGCATTAAAGCTGGTTCCTCCAAACAGGCTGGAAGGGAGCATTGTAGCAAGACAGCACTGTGTTGCATTGGCCTCCCAGCCCATCCTTAGGCTGGCAGAAGAGTGCAAGCAATGCGCCAGAAATAAAATGCATCAGCAGAGATTCCTTTGGGCTAGAGGAAGGGAGGACTGATGTTGAGTCTTGGTATTATATCAAAATGGATGTCCATTTTATGTCCAAAGCACTTTGCCCTTGTTGATACAAGGCAGTAGTATTAGGGGGAATGAGTTTAGCAAGGGTTTCCAGCCTGAAGGAAGATGTTGACTTTCTCATTGACCTTAGAGAAAGGTTTGACGGCACACATAGTGGGAGCAGCCATATTTATTACAGCAGCCCTTGGAAAGACATGCAGGGGAAGTCACCTGCCACTGAATGAGCATCCACAGGTACTGCAATTGCATCTGTACTTGATTCCCTGTCGCTTGTTGTTGTTAAGTGCTGTGGAGTTGGTTCTGACTCATAACGACCCTGTACAGGGTTTCCGAGGCTGTAAATCTTTACAGGAACAGAAACCCACATCTTTTTCTCACGGAACAGCTAGGAGTTGTGAACTGCTGACCCTGAGGTTCGCAGCCCGATTCGTAACCACTACGCTACCAGAGCTCCTTCCTCGTCATTTAGACATTGTTAATATGAGACATTTAGCTTTTCTGCACTATTGTTTCCTCAATAATCCTTTTAGGAATAGCAAGAAAGGTGAGACTCTAAGAAGAGATGTCAGATTCTGGAGAAGGCAAAAGGACTCATTGAGCGATAATAATATCTAACACACAATACTTCTTATGCCAGGCAATGACCTCACTAATTTATATTAACTCATTTAACACCTACAACAGCCCTAGGAAGAAGTAACAGGGTCATTCTCATTTTACATATGATGAAACTGGGGCCCAGAGACGAACTTTCTACAATTTGCTAATCATACAGGGCCTTGCTTGGGACCTGGAGTCCATGACTTAGCTTCCTCACCATTAGTTTACAGTAGTCTTCTACACCATCCCTGTTGCCTGTTGCCGTTAAGTCGATTCCTATTCATGGCAATCCCATGTATACCAGCATAGAATTGTACTCTATGGACTTTCTAACAGCCTATCTTTCAGAAGTAGATTACAGGCCTTTCTTCTGAAGGAGCCTCTGGGTGGACTTGAACCTCTAACCTTCTGGTTAGCAACTGAGTACGTTAATGCTTGTACCACCCAGGGATTCCACCATGTATTGAGTTGTTACCAGGAGCCAGATACTCTGCTAAGTGCTTTAGGTATTCCTTCTCACATCAACCTATGCTACCTTCATTTAATAGGTAAGGAACCCATTAATATTGCCAATTAATCACAAACTCCTCACTACATTGGGCTCTCTTTAATAGTGGAAGGCTTTTGGACACCCTGCCTCTTTTGTCTGTGCAACAGATTCTAACATTTTCTCTAGAGCTGATTCCTCCAAATAGGCTGGAAGCGGGTAAGTAGCTTGCCCTGGGTCAAGCAGCTAGAATGTGGCAGAGCTGGGGGTCTGTTCAGATCTGATTCCAAAGACTGAGTCTTTAAGTGCTATACGAAGGTTGTGGGTCAGTGCTAAACTGTTGAGGATTGTCTCCCACCCACAACCATACTTGACTAGCTTTGCCTTTTGGATTTCTGGTGTGGCTCTGTAGGATTCACCCTGGACTTCAAAGTACAAGGTCAACAGTTCAAACCCACCAGCTCTTTCTTGAAAACCCTAGACAGGGTCGCTATGAGTTGGAACCGAAACAATAGCACTTAACAACAACATGCATAGATTGTCAGCATTCTAACTACAAGACATCTTCAAAACAAAACTAAACTTTCAAAGCTCATTGAAACACAGTGTTCAACACCTCCCCTCTTGCCTTGCTCGTTCTCTTTGCTGCCAAGCTCTTTGGCCTAGTAGTCCAGAGCTGCCGCAGGTGTGCCTCTGAAAACTCGCCTCTTCTCCCTCCCCACTTCCCAATCAAAGATCACAGCGGGATGTGCACTGTTTGCTGACACTAATTCTGCAATTTCCCAAACAAATGGCCCCCTGTGGGTCTGCCAGGAACCCAGCCTGGTCCATCCCCTTTCTCCCCATGAAGCCAGCTGGAGTGAGAGAGGGTGACAGCATTTAAAGAAGTTTCCAAGGGCTGCCCCATGCTGTGCAAAGCCAGATGTTTCAGATGATGGTAAACAAGCAAATGAGACAGCTGAGGATTGTACCCCGCATTTGGTTAGCACCCTACCCGTCCACTTCCAGAGCCACCCAGCTGTTAAGCCAGATGTGCCACCAGAAGGGAACTCGCTTCACCACTGTGTACTGCCCAGGCATGGACGAGGCTACTGGAACATGGAAGTTTGATTGGAATTAAATGGGCTGCAGTGGGTGCCATGAGCTATTTATTTATTAATGTTTTTCTTCCATAAAGCTTGCAAGAAGCCACCAAGCCGAGACAAAGCCTGTCCTCCTGTTATTCCTGCCTCAAGAGCTTCCCACCCTTGCACCAGCTAGCTATCTCAATTGCCAGGCAGGATGCCCATTTTCCCAACCACCTGTTTTGTTGCTGTTGCTTTTTTTCTTCAGATGTTTCATCAAGCGTGATGTTTAGCACTCATGGAAGAAGACCCAAGCAGGCTTTGTTCCAGGATTCCCAAACCTGGCATGTCTACATTTCGCCTGGTCTCAGGTCTAGATGGCTGCTGCTATCCCAAATTAGACTGAAGGATAGTCACACTCTTTTAGAAAATTTGGAGAAGAGACAGTCTGATGCCCTATCAGCAAGGCTAAAAATAATAACAGTGATCAGGAACTGAGCACCTTTTCGTGTAGGACAATCTATCTTATTATAAGACAATGTTATCTTCATCCCCAACAAACTAGAAAGGCTTTCTTTCTTCTCCCTGTTTTGCAGATGAGCAAACTTAGACCGAGAGAGATGTAGTGAGGTGAATAATGGCACAATCACACTTTGGACCTAGATCTGTCTGACCCCAAAGTTTGTGTGTGCTCCTTCTCCTCTACCCCACTGCTTCTCAAATTTGGATTCATGGAAACTCCTACAGAAATAAAATCAATGCGACAACAAGTGAACACAATTAGGTAGATTAGGTGTTAGTTTGATTATTTGTTTTAAGTAATCTCCAATATACCTTCTGGGGTCAATTATAGATTTTTATATTTAGCCTAATCATTATATAATTCTGTTTCATGCTCTCAGGTGCCCAAGTGGTGTGTTGGGTTAAGCATTGGGGCTGCTAACCAAAAGATCAGCAATTCAAACCTACCAGCAGCTCCATGGGAGAAACATGAGGCAGTCTACTTCATAAAGACATACAGCCTCAGAAATCCTACAGAACAATTCTATCATGTCTGATTGGGTCACTGTGAGTTGGAACAGACTCTATGGCAGTGAGTTTGGTTTCTGGTGTTCTAACTCTCTCGCCACACACACACATTACAGGTGCACATGTTTATAGGATGAAGCACTGCAGACTGTCTAGAGTGACCTTGACCACAACACAAGATCCTCCATCCCTGAAAAGGATGTGGGTATCCTGACTACACTGTAAGTTACTTGAGGTGCTTTCAGGGTAAAACATTTTAGGAAGATTTCCAGCAGTAAAGGCTGAAATCCAAAATAACTTTTCTGCTAACACTTGGTAAACCAGAACACCCATTTTCCGGCAATCTAATCAGTCAAGTTTCCCATGGTGGGAACTTATTTTTGTTTTTGTCTGAATCCTCCTTGGACAGTTGTATCCACATTCTGGGCTCCATCAAAATCTGTACTGAAATACAAAGAAACTCCAGGCTCTAAACAATGTTCCTCTTCCCACAAGCTTTTGCTGCAAAGCCCAGTTTTCAGGGGAATAATTTGGCTTCTAGGTGGAGCTTGCCTTTTCTGTGTTTCCAAGAGCTAGGCGGTTCTCTTCTCTAAGATGGTGAACAATCACTCCGCTTGTTTTTTGAAAAAGAGAACTGCATGTTCAACAGACTGCCTAAAGTCATATATTAATCCCTCTTTACATAGGTTACATTTAGTAGTCCCAGCCACTTTATAAACTACAGTTTTAAGAAAAAAAAATTCATTTATTATGGCAACAACCCTCCCCCATCAAGAAAGTCTAATAAATGAGCTCATATTTCAGTGACCCTTAAATAATCCAAGGTTAATCATCTTTCATGAGATGCTCATGACTTCTTGACTTATTACTGGTCTAAAGCATAATTTGTTAATGAGATTAAAATGATTTTCCCCATCCAACTCTCTTTCTTCACCATCTTCCCGCCCCCCCGCCCCGCCTTTCCGTACCCATGTTTTTTGGTTGATTAATTAGTTAGGAGGCTAGTCAAATCTCAATAAAACTGAGGCAACACACCCCAGCTCCAAATGAGGAAGTGGATACTCTGCTGGCAGCTGAAGACGAGTGATGGGCATCTAAGCATATTCAGGGTCCCCTGAGACAAGAGGGACAACTTTCTGCAGCTGATCCTGCCTCGCCTTCCACAAGTGACTCAGAAGAGCATGTAACCAAAAGTCCTACTGGAAATTTTTTTTTTTTAAAGTAGGTAACAATCTTGGTTGGTTAGTTGGTTATGTGCCGTGGAGTCGGTTCTGACTCATAGTGACCCTGTACAGGGTTTCCAAGGCTGTAAGTCTTTACGGGAGCAGAAAACCTCATCTTTCTCCCGTGGAACAGCTGGTAGTTTCGAACTGCTGACCTTGTGATTCGCAGCCCGATTCGTAACCACTACGTGCTACCAGAGCTCCTTAGGTAACAATCTTAATTCCTTCATAAATAATAATTTCCACAACTTTTTGATGGGCTCGGATAGGCAGGCCCAAGGTACTCAGGACTTTTCCCAAGAGTTAAAGTTTGGTGGAGTTAAGTTTCTATTTCAGGCTGTGGCAGCATGCTGCCTCTATTTCTCTAAAAGCATACTCTTCTGCCGACTGTGCTACAGAGAGGATGAGAGATGGTCATTTGTAATGGTCTCTGCGTATCTGTGCTCCAGTGGAGGTGACATGACACATGTCCATGGAAACCCAAGTGGGCCGAGAAGGGCAGTGGGGTCACTAGGCAATTCAAAGCTCATTAGAGCATAATGTTCTGGCCAAGAGGGTCATGTATTCAATACATGAGAAAGCTGGGTAACTGACCTCTTCCCCTTCCATGGCCATGGCCTGCTTACCTCAGAACATGCAGACACCTCACCAAACAAAGGCATTCCTTTTGCCTCATACTGGATAGCATGAGAAAGGAGCATCAGAAAATGGGGTTTTCAATTTTTAAATTGGAACTCATCTTCAAATAAAATGTTACACTAAACGTCAATATCTAAGCTTGCTCAGACTGAATATGTTCTAGCTGAGAACAGGGAAGTTGGAGTCCTGCCAACGAAGCCTTTTCCAGTCCCCACTGTCAGTCTACCTAATGGTCCCCCAAATATATTCACAACCTAGCCTCAGCAACCTTCGACTATGTTACCTTACATGGTAATTGTAGATGGGATTAAATTAAGGGCTCTGAGATGAAGAGATTATTCTGGATTGTTTGGATGGGTCCAAATATAATCACAAGGATCCTTAAAAGAGGCAGAAAAGTAGAGGGTCGCGTGAGCAAGAGAGAGAGAAACAGAAAGAGGTGACTCTGGAAGAAATCTGGTCGTGGAAATGCAGTATTATTGACTTTAAGGATGGAGGAAGGGGAACCAGAGACAATGAACGAGAGCCACTTCTAGAAACTGGAAAAAGCAAGAAAGGAATGCAGTCCTGTGATATCAGCGTTTAAGCCCAGTGAGACCCACGTTGACCTTGCAGTCTGCAGAACTGTAAGAAAACAAATTTATGTTGTTTTAAGAAACCTGGGGTAATTTGTTAATACTGTAGCCTTGGGATTCTGCAGAACAGAGTTGAGAACAAGAGCTCTTGGCCTGACAGGTAAGAACCACTGAACTCACCTTGGCTATTAAGGACAACGGGTAGAGTTATGTATCACTTGATCATCAATGGTGGGTGATTAACCTCAGGTCTAGGAACCATTCTAAAGGTTCAGCAAGTCCCTGCTGCTTGACCATGGTTTAGTTTGGAACAGGACTGTGCCTTTTCCGGCTATTTGTTTCCAGTTTTCAGACATTATAAAACAACAGAGCAATTAATTGGGTAGCAATTAACCCTGTGGGAGTCCATGCATAACTGAGAAACATGTCCAGCCTTCTTAGAAAGAATGAAGGCTGAGCAGCCAATGTGGGTCAAATATGAACCCCACCTGTCTGGTTTAAATTGTGCCAGGAAAATGCATGCACATACGTCCTGTCTTGCCTCACTTCTCTGCCTCTTTCCAGAGTTCCCTAAAGGCCAGTGTGTTCTGAATTTCTCATTTTTTCCTTCTTTCATAAAAATAAGTCTTTTCACGGGAAACCTCTCCATTCTGCTCCCAGAAAGCTAAATTTCAGGGCCTCTGTAGTGGGAGGAAAACAACCAATTCTCCCCAAAATGGAACTGGTCCCAATGATGATTTATCCTTGGTCCCAATCTGGATGACAAAAGACCACTCTATAAACAACACACCACACTCTGAAATGGTACTGATGGCCAAGAATGTCAGGTTTCTCAGACTCAAAGTCAGGTCACAAGATCATGATGTGATGTGTCCATTCTCAACCCATCTGTACCCTTACCAGGAACGAGGTGCTTCCTAACCAATGAAAAAATAGTAAATCGTGCCTGCCAATCAGCCTGCTCTCTCTTCTTCAAAGAGCCACACAGACCAGTGACTTCAAAATATTAGCTTAACACTGAACACTGGTGTAATTGAGTGACTTTCTGCAGTGACTCCAATTCTAAAATGCAACAGCCTTATTGCAAATGCATATTCATCAAAACTATTCCTGCTAGTGCCGTCTCACAGATCACAGTGCTAAAAGTACAAAAATACATCAGCATGGCTATATGCCAAGCAAAAGGGGCTAGGATCACCAACAGAAGGTATTTGAGAAGCAAACCTTCACAGGGCTCAGAAAAGGGGTAGAAACATGGAAAGAGTGGAGTGTATGTCTGTGTGCATGTGTATATGTGTGTGTGCATGCTCAAACACACACGGGGATATTCAGTCACGTGTGCACACAGTGTCTCAGGGGTCAAAATGAACTGAGAGAATAATGTAGAACGAAAGGTTGAAATCTTGATGAAAAATGCAGGCTGAATAGTACCAAAAATGTGTCTCAGCTGGGAGCACCATTAAGGAGTGAAATTATCACTTGAGGGACCCAGTTGGGAAGCTCATGGCTTAAGACAACTGAAAGTGGACCAAAGGGAAAGGAGCCCTGTGGGGTATCAATTTAACCCCTGGACACATTTAGAAGACATAAACTAAAGCATAATTTTTTTTTTTTTTTAATTTCCCTATGATAGCCTTCTCTGTATTTCTTTTCCCTTTTGATGGATCTCTCAAACTCTCTGACTACCTGCCTCTCAGTTCTCTCTCTGTGTTCCCTTCCTTTTCTTCATTTTTTCTGTGTTTTCAAAGTACGCAGGCTCCTGTCAGCTACAGCCTAGCCTGTGAACATTGCAGTGGAGAGGACTCAGGGCTAGGAGGGGCCCACCTGAATCACAGGTACACATCCATCTTCAATGGAGAACAGCTCCCTGAATGAAACAGGTGCTCAGCAATGGAGAAGAGGAAAGGATGACATGGGCTCAGCATCCTCACAATTTGCCCTGCTCAGACACATCTCATAGGAACTCAGCTGTTAGATCTGGAAGTAAGATGGGGCACCATGCCTTCTCAAGAACTGGAAGTTCCTGGCTCTGCTCTCCAAACATTGAAGAACTATGCATCTCAACAAATCATCTCTCCTTCTCCTTTCCCACCCATCCCCTCTCCTCTCTGTGAGGACTTCATCATTTTCTCCTTTAAAGAAGAGAGATGCTATGAAAACAACCAACATAAAGGGACCAGTAGATAATGGCTTCATTGTTGCCTGCCTTTTATCTTCATGGTTCAACACAATCTTCATACTCATGATGTGGGATATGTTAGTCTATTCTAAGCCAAACAGTCTTTAATGGTGGCTAAGTTCATAGACCTGATTGTTGTTGGTATTGTTAAGTGATGTCGAGTTGATTCCAACTCACACAGATGCTGCGTAGGGCTTCCAAGAGTGGCTAATGGATTTGAACTGCCGACCTTGCAACTCAAACTGACCTTGCAGTCCAGCACATTATCCTGTAGCGCCACACCAGGATAACAAGGCAGAAATTCACCTTTGGAGAAGTAGCTCACTTCCATGGTCTCAATGGAGTTATAGTTTTCTTTCTTGACCATTCTCGTATGACTTACCCCTTTCATCACTCTATCCCCACTGAGGTTGCTCCTAAAACTTCCTGTTGCATTTAGAGTCAATATGATACTATTTACTCAATTCATCCTCCAATTACTTTTGGGTATATCTCACTAACTATACCGGAGATATTGATAAGACTGAAGAGAATCATGCCAATTCATGAAGTGTTCTTTGGGGAGCTTTAGTATACATTGTAGGTGCTCCATAGAACTTATTGATTAACTGACTGATGATTAGCTCCTCATCTTCTCTGTTATAAGAAAATTCCTAATTTATTCTGGACAGCAGTGATACTGAGAACAGGCTCACTCTTGACTCCCTCTTTTACTCACCTATACATTTTCACCTATACATCTGCATTGTATCTTATCCTGCACCTTCCCTCCCCAGCCCCAGTCAGAAACTACCAACTCAGCAGGGCAGACGTACCACACAACCAGTGGAGTCCAGCTTGCGATCTGAGATACAGCGAAAATTCTTACTGCAGCCCCCATTGTCCTTGCTGCAATCACGCACTGGCCCAAAGGAATCTAAGAGGACTTCCAGGCTGTCAAAGGAGGATGAGGTCATCAGCTCCTCTCTGTAGGAAGAAAGGTAGGAGACAGGGAAGAGTCAAGAGGCCTCCAGCTGCAATAAATAGTATTACATTCCTGTACTCTTCCTATTAAGGATCCCTGACGGCACAATCAAGAAGCTCTGATGTCGTAGTGGTTAAGAGCTTGGCTGCTAATCAGCAAGTCAGTGATTTGAACCCAACAGCTGATTCATGGAAGAAAAATGTGGTGGTCAGCTTTCATAAAGAGTACAGCCTTGAAAACCCTTTAGGGCAGTTCTACTCTGTTATAGAATCACTAGGAGTCAAAATTGTCTTGATGGTAAGGGATTTCAATGTTAAGTACTAAGCTGTTAACCAAACTGTCGGTGCTAAGAATCTGATGATGTCTACTTCTTGATTACAAAATGTTAAAGATCAGTCATACTCTGCGCCTTCAACTAACAAATTATGGGCAACCTCCACATCTGCTAAATGAACCCAGGCTGTAACTCTTGGTCAAAGCCTGTCAGTCCTTAGGGTATGTGGAAAGTGCATATACACTCTAGCTTTATGTCTTCCTCCAGTGAATGAGCCTTGCGGTGTGCAATATTGACCCAGAAAATAAGTAGATCCCAGCATAGTGTATGGAGAATTTGAAGACTGTCTGCCAACTTCTCCTTTTATGTGGTGACTCTGTTTCCAGCAGCCAGTGCCTTCTGGTAGTTTCACACTCAGCCTCCCAAGCGGAGAGCCGGAGGGCAGACTTACCTGACCTCCACAGCATCCTCCATCACTGTCATGTCCGTCTTGCACTTGGCTGATGGATTGATGGCCAGTTCAGCTGGTGGAATCACAAAGCTCTTGCTGAGGGGCAGCCACATGCCCTCCCCAAGGGTATAGGTGAACCTGTAGGGACACCCAACACCAGGTGGTTATGATTGCGCTTAACCCCCAGTGGAGGATCTGGCATTAAGCCTGCAGGTGCCTCCTTCTCACCCCTAGCCATCCTCTTCAGAAAGGAGAGCTTATTGCTATTTTATGGATGATATGACTGAGTCCAAAGAAGGCAGAGAAGCCTACACTAGCTCACATGACCATTCAAATGGAGAACTGATAATGAATGAAGTCCTAAGAAAGAAAGGTCCTTGGATTTGAAAGCAGGCTTCCCCTGCCTAAGTCAGTTGTGACTGGAAGTATTTTAATTGCAAAGAGATGCTGGTCTCTCTCACCATCCCCATCAGACAGATTGCATATCTACAACTGTAGCACCACTTTCGCTCTGTACCTGTAGTAATACTACCAAGGAAAAGAAAGGAAAAAAATCTCCCCTCTTCTGTAAGATGGGAACAAAAAGGACTGGAGCCAGGTGACTCTAGGGAGAGGAAAAGAGAGGCATGAACAAAAGAGCCTGATTTGTTCTCTGCACTCCTATCTGAACCCTTAGCTAGCAGAGCTAACCCTTGGGGTATAGGGAAGTGTTGTGCTTTATATA